>NW_021604665.1:13851222-13891534 GCF_004785775.1 Grammomys surdaster | reverse complement strand
CGCCCCCCGCCGCCGCCCGCGGCCCGCGGCCCCCGCCGGGAGGGAGGGAGGGAGGGAGGGAGGTTAAATGAACTAAATTGCCTGACTTTAACTCAGGAGCCAAACATTAACTAGGTTCTTATCTTAACTACTTTACTTAGTCTTTTATGACCAATACTCAGAGTCATGGATCTAGCTAATGATTAACAAGTATTAAGTGAGCATCTATCAGTCTTGGATGAGGAACATGCATAGGTGAGTAGTGTACAGAACTGAAAAGTTCAGTCTTTGCTCTTAACACTGCCAGCCCAACATGAAGACGTAGACTTTAAAGAAGGCACATAACCACATCTCAGTTGGTGATGAGTACTACCAGGAATGGGGGAGGATAGGTGTGGAGAATCTTCTAGTGATAAAGCTAGAAAAGCTTTTGTTGTTGTTGTTGTTGTTGTTGTTGTTCAGATGGCAGCCAAGTAGAGATACAAACCAGTGAAAAGAAAGAATGTTCAGATATTTTTGTAGGAAAGAAGAAAAGGGAAAAACTGTACAAGTGTCAGGGGACTGTAGAGAAAATTAAACATTAACACATGGCAACACCTTTTGAAAACACTAAGAGAACATAGCTTCTAAAACCCTGCTTTCTGCTACTTCATGACTAGACATGGGTTGTTTTTTGCCCATTAAACATAAGCTGTCATCAGATGACACTGCAAAGCTACAAATGACTGCCACAATTCAGGTAACGTAAGTGAGAAATCTGGCCTCATTTACTACATGGTTCAGTTTTAGAACCACTTTGTCACAGGGAATACAGTCTTTAGCAATTTCCTTCTTAATCTAAATGGATACTTTAATATGACAAGAAACTTTCAACCCAGACTACAACTCAGCTCAAGCAGGAAAATAGCAATTTCTCTAGGAAAACTGATTTAAAAACGATCATCATCCATCACCCTCATCATCTGTCACATGGGGCAGCTGCTTTGGCAGCATTATTTTAAGTACATATTAGACTAGATGACAGCTTAACCTTCTTAGGGAAGCAGAGTCACCTTCCCTTACATATCAGCCAAGCCCAGAAAAGCAGATGTACTCTAACACCGAAACAGGCTTTAGTCTGTCTTCATAAATGCACGATGGCACATGATGATTTAATAGATGTTTAGATTTTTTTCTTTTTAGCATTAAGCAGCTCATACAGGCATGTGAAGACTGGATAACACAAGGATTATTGCAGTCATTACATCAACACAGATTGACCAACATAGCTGACTGCATGTTGGACAGGTAGAAAGGCTTACATATGCACCGCAATCCAGAGAAACTAATAATTCCTGTGCAAATTCTGTAGACTCAATGGACATATGCTTCCATATGGAACAGTCACACTCATTTCCCACATGATGCTCGAACTTAACTGACCTCTTGGTGCTGACATCCCTTTCACAAGACTTTTACATCTCCATGTGTATATTCACACCCTTCGCTCTGTACGCAGTGAATAGCTTCACCACCCAGTAGGTCCATATGCCAGCCACATTTAACTAAGGAAATGTAATTTCTTTCCATTCCAGGAAGATTGTAATATATTCCCCAGAGACAAGTATTTTCCTCTCCTCTGACCTCCAACAGACCCTTGTCTGAGACTCTTTAGTGACAAAGTTTGTATTCTACTTGTGTTAGAATCACTAGTCAGTATCCCATCATTTTCCTGTTGGGAGTTCCAAAAATTTGTTTGAAGTTACTAGAATCTTAGAATGTATCTCCTCAGCTCTCTACTACTTATACAAACTTGTGTAATGGGAAAATATTATTCATGTTAATTATGCTAGCTTGTAGGCAAATATCTCAAGTCAAAGATGTGATTTTCCATTATTATGACTCTCGGTACATGGCAGAATACATGGCAGCCCACAACTCTCTTTAGCTCCAGTACCAGTGGTCAAAGAACTTCTTCTGACTCTGAACACACCAGGTACATACATGCTGTACGTACATGCGTGAAGGCAAAAGGTATATATATGAAATGAATAAAATTTAAAAGAAATAAAAATAAATTACATACTAGTGCATTTAGCCTTATAGAAAATAATCTGTAATGATAACACCAGGAGAAACACTTTAACATTATTACAGTCCTGAATGTCTTAAAGGGCATTAAAATGACTTTGTTGATATTTCAGCCAAGACTGACAAATGATTACATGAATCTCTTTCAGACTCTAATGCTTTCACTTTCTATGTTATTTCTCATCTAAATAGTTCTGTATTCAGCCTGAAAACAAGTGTTTTTTGTGATGCACTTTGCTCAGAAAACACTAGATGGTGAGAAGGATGATGTGGGTCATTTAAAACACAACAATAATTCTAAGACTTTTTTTCTTCTGAAAATCTGTTTATTAATTGCGCTACCACTGGTACTTCATCAAAAGTGGAACCATTTGAAAAATACATATTAATTGAACATATTTGAAAAACAACTATTTGTGAAATCCAACTTTAGAAAATATTAAATAATAGTTTTCTTTTTCATAAGATTTACTGACAAAAGAATGAGAAACATTATCCCTGTTAAATACTTGTTTTCTGAATATGTGATATTAGAAATTCTTTTATCATTATTTTCATAACCACTAGTACATGTGAAGATTACAACAGGTTGAATAAGTAAATGGTTGAATGTCTATAACCACTGTGCTACATCTTAAAAATACCACGTTCAACATTTTAGGACAATGAGTAGATGCCAAATGAGACTGTGAGTTAGATAATAAATGTAAAAAAGAATTAAATCCATGCTGCTAAAAAGTATCTTATCGTAAATTATTTGCTATAAGAGTTCAAGTACTATTGAATCATAAAATACTGTAAAGTATCAACACAAACATTACAGATTGTGTTAAAACAGTTACAGAGAATGTAATGAGATGCCACATTTAGTGTAAAACACCAGTGAAATTCAGTTAGTAAGATGTTGGGATAAATTGTAAAATTTTCACCATACAGTGTTTTTCAAAAGAAAATAATATTTGCTTTAATTATATTGTCTTACATAAAATAAAAAGAGTTGTACAGGAACTTACACAGAACAGTTCAAAGATTCAGTATTCTTATATTATCAATATCATTGTCTGAAATTTTTAGAATATCTGTAGCATTCACAATGCTATATGAACTGTCACAAAATTATTTTGAGAAAGTATGATCATCCACACAGTGTGTACACCTAATCACCATGTTTTTCACAATAAGAACCATCACCTGGGGCCATATGAATTGTAATGTTTCCTCCACCTTTTCCATTCATCTTAGTGCACCAACTACCTAGCACCACATAATTACTTAGAAAGTGTTAATGTGTGTTGAACACTATATCAAATATGTATATTTTACCTAAGCACAACTCCTGAAATAAATATGGAATACTCTCAGCCCATTTCTACTCTAAGTAACAAATATTAGATTATCTTCTATAATATAGAAAAATACTTGTAAAACTACTGCCCAGTGTAATACTGGTATTCAAATGATGTTGCAGCTTTCCATTCATCCATCCACACCTAAGAGTACTTATATTTAAAACATGGGTAGTTTCATTTTTTTTGTTTCAATTTACCACAGACTATTTAGTGCAAAAATTGACATTGTATATATGTGGTATCTATTATTTCTCAATAAACTGGCTCTCAGCAGTTACTAGTTAGAATATATTTAACAGGTTAAACCTTGAACACCAAACGTGTCTGTGTGTGTTTGTGTATGTCTTTCTTTGTATGAGTTGTGTGTTTATGTATGTATAAGAATACATGTATGTGATTGCATGAAGAGGCCAGAGACCAACCATATCATTTCCTTGTAACTATCCAGTTGGGTTTTTTAAAGATAAGGTCACAAACTGACATGGAACTTACAAGTAAAATAGACTGGCTGGCTAAGAAGTCCCTTATTATTTGACCACCTCCTCAGTGCTAGGATTACAGGTATACACCACCTTGTCTGGAGTTTCATGTACATCCTGGAGACCATACAAATCCTTTTCCTGACATAGCAAGCATTTTACCAATTAAGCAATCAATCTAGTATTGGATAACAAATATTATGCATTTTTAAATTTAATTTTAAGTACTCAGTATTTATTTTCACTTGCTAGAGCTAGAGTTATTTTCATAAATCTGTTTTAGTTTGTCAGATTCAGCACACAGACTGGATTGTCCTAATTTCTCAACTCACTTTGTTTTGCTTTGTGTTTGTCACTCCCATGAGTACCTGCACTACTTATTTATTTACCACTTAACTTCATAATTTCCTCTTATTAAAAAGACATTGTCCAGCAGATATATTATCCACCACACCACATACACATGCACACATGCACACATACATGACATAAGACTTAATATATTCCATCAAATATTTTAAAAATTAAATTATAAAATTAAACATTATATTTATTTTGTTGAATTTAACATATATAAAATCTTTCAACAGAAAAAATGTAAACTCAGAGCAAGATATTTTATGTTATTTTGCTGTACTTAATCTTGATGCGTGTTTTGTGCCTGAAATACCCAGAGCTTTAAACACTCATTTCAGGCCCGTGCTACTCACACAACATTAGCAACCACTACAGTGAACACATCTTCAGAACATATGTAATTCATGAAGAATTTATTTTAAAAAGCATGACAATAATGAAAGAACCCATTAGTCAGTAAATAAGGTTATTCAGACACATCTTCCTTTAAAGTCAGCTTTTGATAAAGAAACAAGCTAACAAAAACAATTTCAGCTTTTATTCTCAAAGTTTTCCTATGAATAACGGGAATATTCTACAGACTCAAAGAACATCACAAACTATATCTACAGCAATTCTATGTTGAGGAAACTTCTTCTGTTTTCATTATACATACTATCCTCTGAAATGTCTATGTATTAAAAGCTTAGTTCTCAGGGTTGCAAGATTGGGAGCTTCTGTGGACCATTCCTACTGAGAGGTCCTTACATCATTACAATATCAGCCCTTTGAGAAGGGCAAGGAGCTTCCCCCAGGTCTCATATGACTATTCTGAGGTACAGCATTAATTCAGAGACACACAATGAAAATTCTGAATGAATCTCCTTTATAACCATTAGGAGTATATGATCATACACAAGCTGGCCATAGTCTATCTTGTTAGACAATACTGTATTAAATCGATAGGGCATAGCATTCTACTATCCAATCAAACGTTATAATCTTGTGATTTTTTTCTTTTTTCAGTATCTACTTTTTAAAATGCCTCTCACTCAGAGCCTTCCTTGTTTATTTAAGGCAATATTGACTCTCCTATTACGCCAGCACACAGTGCGCTAAGTTATCACTATATATATTACATTATCTGATTAGAGTAGGAAGTCCTTTTGAGACAGACTTTCATATACATTCTTATATAGTCAAGTTTTGCATTTACAATGGTGTGCTGAAGGGTAGATTTTTGATTGATAATGAACAAAAGGGGGTACATGAAACACATACATCATGTAGTTCGGTTTGGACAAATAACACATAATACAGCCTCAAAATAGGCGGGATGCATTGAAAGTTCTAAAATTTCTTAATGTCTTACTGTTTTAAAAAAAGGATTTTTTCTTTTGCAGATTTGTAATGGGGGAGGGGCAATATGTGTCTGTGTGTCTGTACACAGGATTAAAGGTGCCATGGACGCCAGAAGTGGGCAACAGATATCTTCAAGCTGGAGTTAAAGACTGTTGTGTGCCACCTGACATGGATGCTGGGTACTGAACTTGGGTGCCCTTCAAGAGAAGTTAGGTACTCTTAGTTGGTGGACCTATATAACTTATTCTTAACTCATTAGCATTTCCATGTGGTATGGAATGTTAGTTACTTCTATGCTATTAAAATGAAATACAAGTTGAGCCAGCCAACTTATACAGAAAAAGGATTAGTTATCTCAAAATTCTGAGGGTTATAAACAAAATCAGGCAGTCCTAGGCTTTTGACCTCAGGTATTGAAAATTATTGTTTACCTGGGATATTTGGCTAGGAACAAACCACTACATCATAATCCAGGCAGCAGATGGAGCCTTGTGGGTATGTGGAAAAATGTAAAAACAACAGAAACAAAAACTGGAAAAAAAATTGAAGGAATTGGAAGAAAGAAATTGAAAGTAAAATTGAAGATAAAAATAAGAGAAAAAAGGAATATGTAATAAAACACAGCAAGAAATGAACTATATCAGTTATTGTTTCTGTTAGTGTTTTGATTGGCAAATAGCAAATAGATTCCAATTTCTTCTAAATACTGTAGTTTATGGCTCAAGAGACTGGAAGAAAAGTCATAGAGGAAAAATCTTGAGAGGAGAGAAATTGAATTTTACACATTTCTGGTTGTCCTGTGCATATATCTTGTCTGTTATCTAATCTTATCATAACTATAAAGGTCACTAGATTCTCACTCCAATCCTATAACATTGTCCCCTTTCGAATGAAAGCATATCTTATCAATTTCCTTGGTCTGGAGAGTTAGAATTAAAAAATTAAATGAGCAAAGTTGAAACTACCTATCATACATTTGGCCAGAACAACTTGTTTTGTTAGTAAGCAAGGAATATGGAAGAATACGTGTTGAGATGAAAAATATCCAGGAATTCTGTAGTATACTAACATTCCTGTAACTAAGCAACTCTGTGTATTACTGTTGCTTTCTGGGTTGCAGATATTTCTTGTTTTCAGTTATGTAAAATCTTGGTGATTAAGTATCATATTAGCAATATTAAAACAACTACAAGTTTTTTACATAAGTATGAGAAATCATTAAAGAGTTCATAACAAATAAATGTGAACATATCAGAATAGTAGATATTTAATCTATCAATAAACAGCCTTATGACATCAGCTATAGTGGGATGCACACCTGAAATTATGAACCTTTGACAGTCGCTAACATTACTGAGTCTCTGCTAGTAACAGACATTGAAGAAGCAAAATAATAGTGGTCATATTTCTATAAGATATGTTCTCCCAGTTCTAGCAAACAAAATGATCATTTAATGTAATCCTTTGTACAAATTGTTTTTTCCCAGCATCAATATATAAATTGTGAGATCATTCACCAAATTCCTAATATCATGAATGAAGCTTGTGATTGTTAGTTTTTAATTGTCATTTGAAACATTGTCTACATCAGAATGGTGTACGTGCTTACTATGTGAATTCTTTTAATTTCTAATTGACTTAGAAGAAGCTAGACCACTGTGGGTGGTCCCAACCTTAGGAAAGTGGTTCTATATAAGAAAACTAGCTAAGCATGAACCAACCAGTAGGGAAGCCTGAGTAAGACAGCAAGCAACATTCCTCCATGGTTTCTGACTCCTAATTTCAGTCCTGAGTTTCTTTCCAAACTTCTCTCAATGATGGGTTATGACATGGAATGGTTTTACCACTGCAACAGAAAGCACACTAGAACAAAGCTATTCTTGTAACACTGTATTTATCAGTATTTAAGAATTTTATCTAAAGTAAAAGAAATAATGGCACAAAACAATTTACACAATGAGACAAAACATGAGATTAAGTGGGATCCTTTGGGAAAGAAGAGACAGGCATAATCCCTGCCCCCCTCCAATGGAGAGTTCAGGAGCAATGACATCCGGACCTCAATTATTACTTTGTCTGTTAGACATATTTAATTTTAGAAGACAATTTAATTAGACAAATCTGTCTTGCTTAGAAAACCATGACTTTGCCAAATGAAAGAAGATGGAAGAGAAAGCCACACTAACAAAGAGTTGCACCCACAGGGAAGTTATTTGTCACAAGTAACATTTAAGAGGAACTGCAGTGAGAAGATAAGCTGAGAGCCATGATGTAATGGGGACTTCTGCCTATAGATGTCTTTATGATACTATAGAAGAGGCTAAGACTAAATTCCATATTTAAGGGTGAACAAAGATTTCTCAAATAAAGACTTTATGATAGATATTCCTGGTAGCTGTGTCCTTAGAGGTCTGCAAGAGTCTGACATATTCAGAGACAGATGCTCACAGCTAACCATTGAACTGATCATGGGGTTCCAACGGAGGAGTTAGAGTGAAGACCATTGGAGCTGAAAGGGTTTGCAACGACATGATGAGAGCAACAATACCAACCAACCAGAGTCCCAGGGTCTAAACCACCAGCCTGGGAACACTTAGGGAGGGACCCATGGCTCCAGCTATATACACCTGGAATGAATATATATATATATATATATATATATATATATATATATATATATACTGCAGCCTGTCAGGTATAGGTGGGAGAGGAGATCCTTGGTCCTATGAAGGCTGGAAACCATGTGTGGGGGAATTCAATGGTGGGGAGGTGGGAGTGGGAGGGTAGGTAGGGGCACATCCTCACAGAAGCAGGAGGAGGGGGGATGGGATGGGGGTTCCTGGGCCGGAGGGGGAGAAATGGAGTAAGGGGAGAACATCTGAAATGTAAATAAAATATCTAATAATAATAATAATAATAATAAAAGAAACTGAATAGAAAAAAAAGCTAAATATGGTCAGATACTAACAGGTATGGCAGATGATAACAGCTAATGGGCTTATCAGGAATTCAAGAAGTGCTTGAAACACTGAAAATAATCACAGAAGCATTTTCAAAGCTGGGGATACAGCTTTGAATACAAATAAAATCAGGCTAAAGTGGAATTGATTCATTAGAATAATTGGGCTTTTTATTTACAACTTTTCTAATTAGTAGTGAATCAATTTCCAAAAATATATATACATAGGTGCTTTGTTTATGTGTTTACATATATCTAGTAACTAGGACATGAAGAATATTCATTAGCATAATGGTTTATTTAAATATTTTCCTGTTCATAATATTTTGCATTGTCTTGAAGGTAAATCACACACATATTTATACATATTCCCATAGTCAGTATGATGCTGAAAACTTTCACCATAGAAGTATATTTTTAGCCACTGCACATAATCAAGCATTTCATCAGTCATGGAAATATTCTGCAAATACTCAACTGTTATATAGTAATTGCAAAGAAAACAATGAAATTGATTTCAAACTCTAATGCTGGTGGTTCATCTAAAAAAATTCAGTAAAAAAAAAAATTCCCTTAAAAAATAAGTGAGATACGTAAAGAACATTTAGTTCTCACTTGGTTCACAAATTTTTAAAATATGTCTTTTAATATCTGGTATTTGTGATGACTCATTTTACTAAATGATGTCAGTGTCTTAATAAGATTTACTATTTACCATTGCCAGAGCCATAGATGAATTATTTATTCTCTTTCTGATGTGTGCAATAAGCTTCCATGCACAGGTTGAATCTCATAAAACAGGTGTGATCACAGCTTCTTCTCATATATAAGAATTTCACTTTTACCCTAACAGATTAAAGTTATAGAAGCACAGAATCATATAGTCATAGGACGAGGCCTGAGAGCTAGTGGAGTCCTTGGTTCACTTTATAAAAATCCGCTCTGTTATAAAGCTGTGTCTGTTGTTGACATGCTTGAAAACATAAGAATAAGAGCAAAGAGGAACATTCTGTGCAGGTCAATCACAGTACTCAAAATTAATAGACTTTTTTTCTTCTTACTGACCTACATTAGAGCATTAGAGGATGACCTTATTTCAACAAAAAGAGAAAGAAATGGAAAGGAAAAAGCATATCCAGTAATACAAAATTCAATCATATAGCCTCATATTATCCATGGATGTTCAATGTAATTTAGCTTTTAAATGACCAGATTAAAGAACACCAGGTTTCATTATCTGCACTAAAATTATGCATTATTTTTTTCTAATTGCAAACCCAAGAAGCTGACAGTGGCACTTTCCTCTAAGTAGTCAGGAAGAGTCAAGTGAATTATTCAAATCTAGAAAAGGAAACCACTAAGAAAATAGATATTTTAATGCTTTTCAGGCAGCAGCTGAGCCAGGAAGGGAAAAAATCAGATAAGAGATGACCTTGAACTTACAAAGTTTGAAGGATTTTTTGAAAATGACTCTATACTCTCTGTATCTGGCAGACAAAAGGTGTTATCATTTAAATGTAAATGAAAGATATGATCCAGCCCAGTAATGATGCAAATGAAGAAACTGAGCCAGAAAAGCTGTATAATATCCCCCTTCAGTGAACACAAGACCCACTGTGGCTGTTTGAATAGAAATAGCCCCACATAGACTCGTATGGTTGAATGCATGGTCCATAGGGAACACTATTAGGAGATCTGGCATTTTGGAAGTAGGTATGGTCTTGATGGAGGAAGTGTGTCCCTGTAGAAGTAGACTCTGAGGTCTCCTATGCTAAAGCTAGCCATAGGGTGGCAGTCTTCCTTCCTGCTGCTTCAAGATCAGGCTGTAGAAATCTCAGTGACTGTATACTTCCGTGCTTCACACCACAATGATACTGAATTAAACTTCTGAAACTGTAACCCAGCCCCAGTCAAATATTTTATTTTATAGGAGTCACCCTGATCATGATGTCTCTTCACAGCAATAAAACACTGTGTCTCCTGGTAATGTTGCAATGGTCAAGAATTCTAGACCAACGTCTTTATGTTCGCATTTCATTAATTTTTCTAGGAGGTGTGTGTGTGTGTGTGTGTGTGTGTGTGTGTGTGTGTGTGTGTGTATGTATGTGTGTAGTCACTGGTATACTTAGGACTTAATGTTTCCCTGCTTAATTATCATGTTTTTACATGGTCAGTTATTCTTTTTAAGTCTAAGGATTTTCTGCATAAATTAAATCCTCTAACACCACAGGATTATCTGCTGCTGGGTAACCAAATACAAATCACATTATCAATGCAGAATTACCAAAATATATTGTGAAAATTAGCAACAAAGTCTCATACATGGGGTATACACTGCAGAGAAGTCCACAAAACAGAAAGTAATTAGATGATAATTAAATGATAACTATTCAGAATTTTTCAATTCAAGTAAACTATAAGACCAGTTACATTTATAATAATAATTTATAGAATAATTTGAATCTGGTTTCAAAGTGTACATTTTGGCAATATTAGGACTTAGCATAACAAAAAATAATTAAATTAAAATCACTGAGGTATGATAGTATAAGAAAAATTGAGAGAAATTTCTCAAATCTTGAGCACAAATTCAGAAGCTAGATAGCTATTTTCTTTTTATTCAAGTACACAATAATTAGATTCCTATACAAGCAAACAAAACTTAGCAATAAAATTTAATTTACAAATGAATCTTGTAGATCATACTCTACAGCCTCCATGTGATGAGCCATACACGGGCTAGGCAAACCACCAATGAGCTATACCTGTATGTTTATGTATTAAAAATAAAAATCACCCATTGTAAATATGGCTTATCTCCATCCAATCTCAGTTTACAGCCAGGTGTGCTAGCTTTTGTTCTCAACATTTGCTCTTGGGGGTTACCACAAGAGACTCCCTTTGTTATTGAGATCAGCCAGACTTATACAGTAATTTCCAGGTCAGCTTGGGTTTCACACTGAGATCAAGCCTCAAAAACCATCAGAGAAATAGAAAAAAAAGCAAGTAAACATCTCAGGATGAGATTTGGTGTCCAACGTAACTATATTTCAATATGTTAAATCCTTTAAAATGTAAAAATGTTCTTATTGCAGGAGAGCCTTCATTCTCTGGAGAGTAGACTCAGTTATGGTAGAGGATGTTGTTTAAAAGCAGACTTCTATCTTCCCTTTGTGTCTCACACCCTGAACTTCTGTATGCTTCATCTTTTCATTTTACATCTACCTTCTGCTAAAATATAGCATAAAGAACCCCTTGAAGCCAAACAGATATAGTACTCAAAATTTCATCTTCCAGATTTCATTATTGAGAAGAAAAACAATTTATTCTTGTAAATTATTCTCCCCACCTAGCATTATTGGAATACGGATTCAGGAGACAGAAGCAGAAGTCTTGAGTTCAAATCTGGTTTGAAACAAAACCCACTAGTTTACTAATTCAGTATAATCTATACAGTATAAAAACATTTGTTCTTAAACCTACAGTTAAGTGCAGTCTTCACTCCTCATCAATGAAACTTCCGTTTTCAAACAAACAGAGAGCACTACAAAATAATACAACCAATCAAGACACAGAGTTGTGGGACTCCATCCCCTTAGGTACATGAAGAAAGTACTCCCACACCTAAGGCCCAGGAAACATTGTGAAGAGAGGGCAGAAAGAACTGTATTGTGACTCCTGTAACATCAGAGGCCATACTGATAAAATTTCACAAACATGAGCTTAACAAAGATGACACCAAAGATCATGCCCAAGTAGACAAAAAACAACAACAACAACAAAAAAAAACCAATAAACCCTCAACAGTATACAAAGAACTATAGGCATGAGAAGAAAGCTGGAAGCAGAAGCATCCTACCCAGGGAAGAACACATTAATTTATGGTCCAGTGCCATATGCTCAGCCCTGAAAACATATATGAAAATAGCATTAAATGAAGTCAATAGGTTATATTTAGGAATATATATGTACATACAAATACATATATGCATACAATAACAATTAAAAATAAGAGTTTTTTAATTTTTAGGAAAGTTGAAAAGAACTCATGGAAAGTTTTGGGGGAAGAAAAGGAAGGGAGAAATGTGAATAAATTAGAATCCCAAAATTTAAAAGAAAAAACAAGTAAAACAAAAAGAGAGCAAAATATAAACGAACACCATAAAACACGCAGCTTCAAATATTTATTCATAGTAAAAGTAAAGTTACTATGCCAAAAACTCTCTGCATCACTTAGCCTTCACAAGACATGCCTATCAGTCAATCTTCTGCCAATTCTCAATTTGCTCTCTGTCTTTTAACTACAACAAAGTTGTTTACATTTCCAAAGTCTGCCTATCTTCCCACTTTAGAAGTTTTGTGAATGGTGACATATCATCTCTGAAGACTCTGTGACTTACTATTTTGATTTCAATTTCTGAGTGCAGCTTCCACTGACACCCCAGATTGAGTCATTTTTAGAATCATAAAGTCTTCAAAATAACATGTACTCCAGTTTAGAGAATTTATCAAACAGGTTCTTGTGGTATGGGATTTGTTTCTACAGCTTTCTCTCCACTTTAAATAAATGAATGTGAAATATACTTTATATACAATAATTATTAGTGAATGCTATCAAAGTGACTAAAATACTAAAACACTAAAATACTAAAACAAACATTTTTTCTTTTTAAACTTTCTTTTTGATAGTTACCTGCATAAATAAAATGAAACGTATCTACATTCATTTATCCTGTCATTTCCCCCATGTGTTCTTGAAATGTCCCCACCCCAACTATATCTGTTTCATTAGTAGCGCCATTAAGTCCAGTTAGTGTGAGTCTATAGGTGCATGATTTGCAGCTAGTCATCCACTGGAGCAATGGAATCCTACCATGGCCCCATTCTCAAATTAGAGTAATTCTCTTTACCCCAACAACTACCAACTGCCAATCAATATATCCTGAGTCAAGGCTATGAACTTCATCTATGTCAGAATTTGGCTACCCTTAGTCTGTGCAGGACTTGTTAGTAACTACAGCTGCAATAGCCACATCATGTCTAGAAGACTTCATTTCACATCACTTCTACCCACCTTTCAACTCTTACATTCTTTCTTCCTCCTCTTTCATAAGACTTGGTCATGGAAGTGATACAGAGATGCTCTTTAGAGTTGAACATCCAGTATCTTATTTTCAGCCTTGAGATTAGTTATGCATCTGATCAGTTATGCATCTCCTCACTGACTGCTGCCACAACATCAAGGAGCTTGTCTAAACAAGAGTGAGAGCAGCCCAGGTCTACATGTTTAAATATAAAATATTTAGAATGCTCATTGATCACATGACCATTTATCAAAATGACAATAGATAGTTCTATCCTAGGGCTAAGGGCATAATTTATCTACATTCTACTAGTATCAAAGTATAACGTATAGTGCATTTAAAGGAAATATTTAAATGGATCCCTCAACTCCCAAACAGTAAGTATTACAAACTAGTGGTAAGATTTATAAAGTGTTCATTGATTCTTGAAACTTTATACACTAACTCTGAAGCTTTATTCCCTCATATACAGCTAAATAGTTATAATAAAGACAGAATCCTAATGAAAAGTCTCGGCTTTTTTATGACACCAGATGCATAATTTCTTTGGCATGTTAATTCAAAAGCATACTGAGCCCCTAATGATAGCATTTCAAATCACAGATAAAAAAATAGAGAAAAATAAATCTACCTGAAGACCCAGCTATACCACTCTTTGGAATATACCCAAAAGATGCTCCCCCATGACAGAGGGGCATGTGTCCCACTATATTCACAGTGGCCTTATTTCCCACAATAGAAGAATGGGTGCAGAAAATGTGGTTCATTTACACAATTGAATATTGCTCAACTATTAAGAACTATTAAGACATTATGTGTTTTGCAGGGAAATGGAGGGAACTGGAAAATATTATCCTTAGTGAGGTAACTCAGACCCAAAAGGACATATATGATATGTACTCAACTAATAAATAGATATTAGTCAAAAAAGTACAGAATATCCAGGATACAATACGAGAACTCAAGAAGGTTAACAAGTAGAAGGGTTAAAATGAGGATGCCTCAATCCCACATGTGAGGGAGAAGAAAGCAATCCCTGGGTTAGAGGGAGGAAGGTAACTGGGTGGGAGGGGACAGGGAATAGAAAAAGGGAACATGATTAGATATTGTGGGAGGACAGGAGTGAAGCCCTTAGGTCTAGCAGAAAGAATGGAAACAGGCAACCTTGGGAGGTAGGACTGGGAGCATACCCTCTAGAGTGTACGAGAAATCTGGGAGGTGAGAGACTCTCAGGATTCAAAGGAAAGAACTTTAGACTAAATGCCCTACAGTGGGGAAAGGTAACCTGTAGATTCCACCTTCCATAGGAAAACAGGACATCAAGTGGAGGGATGGCGTTGCCATCCCACAGTCAAAACTTACCCAGAATTGTTCCTGTCTAAAAGAACTGTAGGAACAAAAATGGAGAAGTGACCCCAACTTAGGATCAAGCTCAAGGAGATTCCCCAAAGGCCTGACAATATTACTGATGCTATGGTCTGCTTACAGACAGGAACCTAGCATGGCTGTCCTCTGAGAGACCCAACCATCAGCTGACTGAGACAGACACAGATATTTATACCCAAACCATTGGACTAAAGTCAAAACTCCTGTGAATGAATTAGGGAAAGGTGGAAAAGTCAGATGCAGATACCTACACCCAACTAAAGGACAGAAGATAGGGAGTCCTGTGGTTTAATTAGGGAAAAGGTGGAAGAAGCTGAGGAGGATGGTGACCTTATAGGAAGACCAACAGTCTGAACTAACCCCCAGAGATCTCTTAGACATTGAGCCACCAACCAGGCAGCATACACTAGCGAGTCTAATGTCCCTTGACATATGTACATGAGAGAACAGGCTGGTCTGGTCCCAGTGAGAGAAGATGCACCTAACCCTCAGGAGACTTGAGGTCCCAGAGAGTAGGAGGCCTAGTGGGATGGGAGGGATGGGGGCATCCTCTTGGAGAGGAGGAAGGAGGAATAGAATGAGGAAATGCCAGATGGGGGACCAGGAGGGGGATAATGACTGGACTGTAAAACAAACAAACAAAAAAATTAAAGATAATTTTTTAAAAGAAAGAAAAAAAGAAAATATAGGAAGAGAGGATGTCTGATAAGAGGATACATTGCTCTCAAGGATCAGAAAAGAACTTAGTCTCCTGTCTTCAACATACCTTCTGTAAAATTACAGCAAATTCATAGTGATCTAGAAGACATAAACCAAACAATCCTTCCCCATATTTGTGTTGCTATTAAACACTATTTTTCTTACAGTGAACTCATAGAACCTTACAGGTATGAATCAGCCCATGTACCCGTCAAATCTCAGTCACACCAACCTCAGCTTCCACAGATCACCTCAATAGAATCAAATGGCTTGCCGCTGCATCTCTCGTCTTAGACATTTTTTTTGTGTGTGCTTTTACACTGTTTTCATAAATCTAGCTTTCCTGTGAATGAAGAGAATGTTCTAGCCTATATATTAATGTAATGCTTGTAAGAGATAGGTAACTGAGAACTTGCCAACGAGTACATAATAGAAAGTTACAGAAGAGAATCGGTACAAAGCAAATGATAGAAATTAAATTAGCACAACATGCACAGGACTTGCATAATCTTGCAAATGATAAGAATTTAAAATTTAGAGATAACACTTTAATAAAAGCCTATACTCTAGTGGGAATAGAAACCATTAATCAAAGTACACTTTGTGCTTTTCATATAGCATAACAAAGTTCCATTTGTAATATGGCAAAAGACCATGCAATTAACATCAGAGAAGTAACTAGTAGATTGGAACATTTAAAACTACATGAAAGCATTTATTGAAATTATTGAAAAAGGTATAAAACAAAAGCATGGAAACTGTGAATGTGTTTATTACTTCAAAATGTTGTCAGAATTATTTTAAATATTTATTGTATCACCTTGAAAAAGATGACAAATTCTTCCCTTCATGTGTAGACATTTGGTGTTTTATAGTTGTAATGACATGCAAATTAACATCTGAAGTAATAAGTTGTGTAAATTAAAAAGTTCTGAGGTTGTGAAGTTAAGCAAATTCTTTCAAAACTTGATAAGCATAAAACCAGATAATGTTGACATTATTAAATGTCAAATTTCTCAAAACCCTAAAGACTCATCATCCAATTCAAACTTAAAAATGCAGACACAGCTAACAAAAGTCAGTTCTTTCAGAAATGTGCAGTCATAAAGGTCTTTGCAGCCAATTTGTTGTATTATTGATACAAAGAGAGCAGTGGATATCAGATTATATTTATCTCATAGATACAGCAAGATAAATGAAAAATTCAATGCCTGCCCCCAAATAACTAAAGCCCCCTTTTTCCTAGAAAAAGAAACTAAGAGGAATATTTTCCACAGCCTATTATTAGATTTCATCAAACTGTAAAATGGAAGTAGTCAGGTGTCTGGTCTCCATGCAGCATAAATTTGACTCACTTGTGAGTTAGCTACACAATCATATGCTCCTGAAGTGAGAGAGGATGTTGCTTTGTACTAAGAAAGTAAAGCTAGATGGTGAGGGGACTCCTAGCACTTGGGAAGTAGAGTCAGTCAAATCTCTGAATTCAAGGGCAGACTGGTCTTCAGAGTAAGTTTCAGGACAGCCAGGCCTACATAGAGAATTTCTATCTTGAAACAAATAAATATAAATATACAAAAAAAAAGAAAAGGAAGAGGAAGAAGAGGAAGAATATGAGAGAAGAAGAAAGAAGACAGGCAAAAACGAAGGAAGGAAGGAAGGAAAGAAGGAAGGAAGGGAGGGAGGGAGGGAGGAAGGAAGGAAGGAAGGAAGGAAGGAAGGAAGGAAGGAAGGAAGGAAGGAAAGAAGAACAGGGAGGGAAGGAGAGTAGAGGAGAAGGGAGGAGAAGGGAAGAGGATTGGAGAGGAGAGGAGAGGATTTGAGAGGAAAGGAAAGGGGAGGGAAGGGAGGGGAGGAGAGGAGAGAAGGGAAAAAGGAAAAAAGGGAAAATGGAAAAAAGGGAAAAAGGGGAAAAGGGGGAAAAGGGGAAGGGGAGGGAAAAGAAGAAGAAGAGAGAGAGAGAAGAGAAAATGTAAGTAGCAGTGTGGAGTAACTGAGAAGAAGTAGGGTAAAATCTCTTTTGACACAGGAAGTAACAATGCATCATTTACAAAGCTTTATGTATGGGATATAGTCTCAAAATACATATTTATTACTGTTTCTCTGGCTAGTTGGTAGATTGACAGTACAGAATCTCACTATAAACTGAAATACAAGGACAATGAGATTCTTAACAGAGCCAGGGCTTGTCTGAAATGACTAGAAAGGTGCTAAGGTTTTACTAATGTTAATTACACAATGTAGACTGGAAACATAATTTTCTTGTTTGATTTTTCACTTACCATTTTCTATGCAATTGTATTTCGCTTATTTTTAAAAACTGTGTATGACTGATTCTCAGATGCAAGGAATCATTAAGCTCAAATTAAAGAGCCCTGAGTTGTCCATTATACTAACTTGTTTATATTAAGAAAGACTTGTCTATAATAAGCAGCTTCTACAAAAAGAGAAGTGTTACATAAATGATTCATTATACCTACAACATGTAATAACTCTGATTTATAGAATTGTTATATTGCAAGGCAGCCTTGTTAAAAGAGTTACAGAAAAAACAAAATCCCTGAGCTAAAACTGAGAAATGCTCTGAAAACAAGATATTGTATGTCTCTAGCAATCTATACCTGCTCTGCCTTTGACAATGATCCTTAAGTAAGTGACATTACGCCTAAAATAGCTCCAGAATAAGAAATTCCATATGCCTATTAGAGAAATGTAGCCTACAGTATAATTAGTGCACATAGCCACAAGAAACAATGCAGAATATATCAGAAGATTGTAAAAACCAAATGGAATCAAGGACTTTGACTATTTAACAGGTTCTGTACATACAAGTGGAATTATGAAGTGTGTTCTATTCCAGAAAGCCATCCATTGACCAAATATTTGATACTCATGTTATTTACTGAGCAAAGAGTCAAGAGTGGATTCTAGTGTTGAAAGAGTTAAAAATTATGCCATGTAGAAATAAAAGCCTGTCAAGACTTAGTATCCCTTTTCAGTTCCTGTGCATATATGTTTAATAATTGTCATGTCTCCAGACAGTTCATCTGATCCCTCTTTAGTTAAAAATATAGTTGTGGCAGCCAGAGCTGCCAGCCATGCTTGAGTGGTTTGAATGCTCTTAGCAGGTGCTCCATTAACCAACTTGTTAGCAGACAGTAAATTTGTCTATCGAAAGTTTAAAAAAAAAACACTTCAGAAAAAAGAAAAGGGCATTTCACAAAAGTAAAGTGGGTTTTTTTCCCAGGGTCAAAAGCTTTCTCACTATCTTCTTACATGTTAGTTTTTCTTGTAACTTTACATTATTTCTGTTTGAACTTGCTGAGACTCTAGTGAAGACTTTTTTGTGATTTTGAAGGTGTTAAGAGCTACCAAGGAAATGGTTCAAGTCAAATTATCCTGGAAGAGAACACAAATTATATAAATATTTTTGCAGCATTTTTTTATCAAATTAGCAAAAATTAAAATTTAGGGAGGTGTGTGCGTGTGTCTATGTGTGTCTTTATGTGTGTGTGTCTGTGTGTGTGTGTGCATGTGTAAAGTGTGTTTGCATGTGCATTTGTGCTCACTCTTGCATGAGGATAAGCTGGAGGAAGCTGCAGAGAGTTCTGGTCTACCACTCTCTGCCTTATCGCTTTCAGATAGGATTTCTCACTTAATCAGAGTTCTCTTTATTTTGGATAACCCACTTAGTTTTTATGGGGTTCTAGGAATCTGAACTCAGGTCTTCATGCTTGAGCAGTAAGCAACCTTAACTATTGAGCCATCTCTCTGCCCCAGATCTAAGGGCTTTGATTATGTAACACATATCCACACATGTTTCTTGTGATAGAGTCCATACTATTAATACCATTCAGGGTGATTAAAGAACATCAATCAAAAGTAAACAAATGGGGTGAGAGAGATGGCTCATAATTGTAATAGTAGAAATGTAAATTTCTACTAATGTTGTTGCTCATGAGTGCTTTATTAAAAAGTCTGTTGCCACTAAATATCTGTATGCAGAATCTAAAATTCCAATGTTATTTCCGAAGATTTGTCAGGTTTTATAAATAATGTTTATAAATAATTATGTCAAGTTAATAGGAATATTTTCAATTGTATTAACAAATGCCTAAAACACAAGAGGGGAAATCCCCAAACTTTTCCCTGATCTAAGCATTAGATAATAATTACCCTAATTTTATCAACATGTAATTGATTGTGTATAATCATGTATTAACCAATCATGTTCTGATACATATTTAGTTATCAACCAACCAGGTACATGCAGAGTCATAGAATATTCTAAATATTTTCTTGGATTTTGTCTAGCTTTTGTGTATTTAATTTATTCTTCAATCATTTTCAATCATTCATTTTACAAGAATGACTAAAAGAAAAATTGAGAAGCAGCAGAGCATTCATTTAATTTTAATGTAAAGTAATCAACTTGCCCTTCAAGAGCTTGGACATTTCTAAGATGTACTTGTACAATGCTCTCCCCCCCTCAGGAGTCTTCTAATTGTGTTTCAATCAATGGAGTCATGTTTATGTCTTCCCTTGCACAGATACATTGGTTGATCAAAGATCTCTTCAGAATAAAAATTCTTCATCAGAAAATTGAATATCAAACAGTATGATGACTACATTTTGGATTCAAAATGTAAAAAGACATTTACAATTACACATCAAAGAGATTATCTCAATGGCAAAATGAAGGGAGTGAATCAGGAGGATGGATAGGGACAACTTTATCCCTTGGATTATACTCTGTCTATGAGGAGCCGTGCTGATTGCAATCCCTATAATATGTCATCCCTGATGTGAAGCAAATACAAACAAAAGGCTTGATGTCAAACAAGAATGTGAAATATATTATTTGTTAATGACAGTATTAGCATAGAACGTAATGATAATATTTTGGTGCATATTGTTCTAAAATAACAAAAAGTATACCTCCACTCCTTTAAAATGTGGCTACTCTGAAAGCAGAGGTTACATCTCAGACTCATAGATATTTGATTGTAATGTAAAATAATAAATTTGTCCTTCATATATATGTGTGTGTGTGTGTGTGTGTGTGTGTGTGTGTGTGACTACCTAGTTCACAAATGTCAACTTTGTAGTTAACAATATTATGTGGCAAAATAAAAAGCTAAACACTGATAGGTCCAGGTCTTTGTTCTCACATATAGACTATTGCTATAATTGATTCCTAATGATATTCTGCTATACTCAAAGATTGGTGCCTAGCCCAATTTTCAATAGAGAAACTTTACCCAGAAACTGATGTAAACAAATGCAGAAACCCACAGCCAAACATTAGGTGAAATATGAGAATCCTGCAAAGGATGGGGAAGAAAGACTGTAGAAAGAAACCAGAGGCAACAAGATCTCCACATTCTCTATGATATTATGTTAGCAAGAGTTAAAGTTGGGACAAGATCTGGATTTCAAACAAGTGTTAGTATGTACATGTTAAGGGTCTTTTAAGTTGTATTGTTTATTCACTTTCTAATTGTGTTAGTGTGTTCAAACATGGAATGTCTGTTATGGGGGTCTATAAACCAGTTTTTGTTTTATTGCCCTGAGTATCACAGAACCTTGGTCTTCTGAAAAAAAGCTTGCAAGTACTGGAAGAAGAGAGTCAGGCTTTAAGCAGAAGTAGGAGGGTAGTGGGCTTGGTTTTTGCTGGTATAACCACATTAATTACATTAATTGCTAGCACCACTGCTTCTGTAATTGGTTTGACACAAGAAGTTAAGACAGCTACTTTTTTTTATTGGATATTTTATTTACATTTCATATGTTGTCCCCTTACTCCATCCCCCACCCACCCAGGAACCCCCCATCCCCTTACCCCTTCTCCTTCTCCTCCGTGGATGTAACCCCCACCTAACCCCCACTCCCACTTTCCCACCCTCAAAAATCCCACCCCCTGGGGCGTCCAGCCTCCATGAGGTCAAGGATCTCATCTTCCACCTATGCCCAGCAGGGCCCTCCACTCTTACAAATTCAGATGAAGCCCTGGATCCCTCCCTAAGTGCTCCCAGGCTGGTGGTTAGGACCCTGGGAGCTGTGGTTGGTTGGTATTGTTGCTCTCCTCATGGTGCCACAAACCCTTCCAGCTCCTTCAGTCCTCACTCTAACTCCTCCATTGAGAACCCCATGATCAATTCAATGGCTAGTTGTGAGCATCTGCCTCTGAATGTCAGACTCTTGAAGGCCTCTGAGGAGATATCCATATCAGGCTCTTATCAGCATGCACTTCCTGACTTCCACATCAGCATCTACCTTTGGTGACTGCACATGGGATGGATACTCAGGTGGAAAGGTCTTCAGACGGCCCCTCCTTCAGTTTTTGTCCCTCGCTTTGTCTCCATATTTGCTCCCTTGAGTATTTTGTTGCTCCTTCTAAGAAGAACTGAATCACCCCCACTTGGTCTTCCTTTTTTATGAGCTTCATGTGGCCTGTGAGTTGCATCTTGGGCATTTCAAGGTTCTGGGCTAATATCCAATAATCAGTGAGTGAATACCATGTGTGTTCTTTTGTGATTGGCTTACTTCCCTCAGGATGATAGTTTCTAGTTCCATCCATTTACCTAGGAACCTCTCGAATTCATTGTTTTTAATAGCTGAGTAATACTCCATTGTGTAAATATACCACATTTTTTGAATCCATTCCTCAGTTGAAGGACATCTGGGTTCTTTCCAGCTCCTGGCTATTATAAATAAGGCTGCTATGAACATAATTGAGCATATGTCCTTGTTATATGTTCGAGCATCTTCTGGGTATATGCCTAGGAGTGGTATAGCTGGATCCTCAGGTAATGCTATGTCCAATTTTCTGAGGAACCGCCAGACTGATTTCCAAAGTGGTTGTACCATCTTGCAGTCCCACCAACAATGGAGGATTGTTCATCTTTCTCCACACCCTCGCCAGCATCTACTATCACCTGAGTTTTTAATCTTAGCCATTCTGACTGGTGTGAGATGGAATCTTAGGGTTGTTTTGATTTGCATTTCCCTGATGACTAAGGACACTGAACATTTCTTTAGGTGCTTCTAGGCCATTCGAGTTTCTTCCGTTGAAAATTCTTTGTTAAGCTCTATACCCCATTTTTTAATAGGGTTATTTGGTTGCCTGGAGTCTAATTTCTTGAGTTCTTTGTATATGTTGGATATTAGCCCTCTGTCAGATGTAGGATTGGTAAAGATCTTTTCCCAATTTGTTGGTTGTCGTTTTGTCCTATTGACAGTGTCCTTTGTCTTACAGAAATTTTGCAATTTTATGAAGTCCCATTTGTCAATTCTTGATCTTAGAGCATATGCCATTGGAGTTCTGTTCAGGAACTTTTCCCCTGTGCCCAAGTATTCGAGGCTCTTCCCCACCTTCTCTTCTATTAGTTTCAGTGTATCTGGTTTTATGTGGAGGTCCTTTATCCACTTAGACTTGAGCTTTGTACAAGGAGATAAGAATGGATCAATTTTCATTCTTCTACATGTTGTCCTCCAGTTGAACCAGCACCATTTGTTGAAAATGCTGTCCTTTTTCCACTGGACAGTTTTAGCTCCTTTGTCAAAGATCAAGTGACCATAGGAGTGTGGGTTCATTTCTGGGTCTTCAATTCTATTCCATTGATCTTCCTAAGACAGCTACTTTTATTAATTATTTAGCTGAAAAAAAATGTTACTAATGTGTTGACTATACGAAAGGATTTAGATAGGCATTTGGAACAACAGATAGATGTTCTTTCTCCTATTCAAATTATTGGAAGGAGGCTGATTCCAAAAACTAGAGACTTTCAAATATGCATGAAACTAAATGAACGTTAAAGTTTTTCATGAGGCTCAGTTCTCTCTCTCTCTCTCTCTCTCTCTCGCTCTCTCTCTCTCTCTCTCTCTGTATGTTTGTGTGAGTGTAGTTTGTGTGTGTGGTATCTTTATGCAAAATAAGGAAGTATCCTCATATTACCCATATTATTCCATGATACAGGATCTCTCACTTAATATAGAGCTAGGCTGGTAGACCATAACCCAAAGATATCATATCATCCTGTCTTTGCTACTCTGCATAGTGCTAAACAGATTCTAGAGATTTTAATTCCAATCTGCCTGCTTGGATAGTAAAAGCTCAACCCACTGAGCCATCTTTCCATCCCTCACCCTTTTTTAGAAGACCAAACAAGATTAAACAATCCTATAAGCTGTACAAACAAGTCAACAGAAAAATAAAATATCCTCAAAAGAGGGTGTAAGAACCAGAGACATACTTATTTACACATTCAAGAATCCTATAAAAGTACAGAACTGAGAGATACAATATATATCCATAGGATCTCGTGCACACCAGTGTAGGCCCTGTGATTGCTGCTTCTGTCTCTGTATGTTTATATAGGCTTTGCATCCTTGTTTTAGAAGACCTTATTCTTTTATGTTCCCACTCTCTCCTCTGTCTCTCTCATTACTTTTACCTCCCCTTCCACTATTTTTCCTGAGCACTGAGGGGAGAGAATTCATGGTGACATCTCATTTAGAACAATGTGTTCCAAGGTCTTAGGATCTCTCTCTCTCTCTCTCTCTCTCTCTCTCTCTCTGTGTGTGTGTGTGTGTGTGTGTGTGTGTGTGTGTGTGTGTGTAATATTTTGCTGTTTCTATCTACTGTAAGAGGAAGCTTCTTTTGAGGATGGCTGAATAACACACCAATCTATGAACATAATAGAATATCATCCATCCCTCAAACTTTTAGTACTAGATTTCAGAAAGTTCTTGATGAAACAGTTGTGTTACCTTCTTCAGATGTGTAATAGTCTATTAATTTGACCACCTCTTGAGCTATTTTTGAGTAACATCTTAAACTTATTGCCAACATTTCCTGATGAGACAGTATACTCTGATTTCAGAGCATAGCAAAGAAGGATACTTAAGAAATGAACAATATGGCTTGAGTACCTATCAGTGGTAAGACATTTGCTTAGTATTCTAGCATGCATGAAACACTGATCCAGATTCAGTTATCAGCATCAATCAATCAATCAATCGATATTCTTAAGCTTCTTAAGTAAGCCATGTTCATTAGACTACACACTCATGATATTTATTTTTTTTTCTATAATACACAAACTCAAATTAAAGTACTTCCAAAGGAAAAAATAGTAAGTCTTACAAAAAAATTATGTCAGCTTGCAATTATCTTTAGCTAGAGTAGATATAAGGAACCCAGATAAGTAACAGAACAATGATTCTGATATTGACTGTCAAAATGGAGCATGGAACTCATGTATGTGGATGCTATAAATTGACTTCTACCCTAAGCTCTGTATGTTAGAATGACTAATATTGTCAGCTCAATCCCAGTCAACAATGAGTAACAGGATCATAACAGAAGATAATACCACTTTCAAAAATTACCATGCTGTTTTTAAACACATCCACTAAATTAGTATAAAGATCCCTTCTGGAACACTTTTCTAATGTGAACAGCTTGATAATAAAAAAACCTCATTCCACTGATCTGTAAAATAAGATCACTAGATTCATTCTGCAACCATGTGAGAAACTAGAAATGATAGATATGAGAATCTTTTTACTACCACTTCCTTTATTCAAGTATGGCTCAAGTCTGGATCCTTTTCATGAAGGATCAGAAGCCTTTCTGAACATAAAGTGCTTTAAAATACACCTCTCTCATTGGTGGTCAAATCACAAAAACAAACTAACCAAACAACAATACCAAACCAACAGAAAAAATGGTTGTGATGATGTCGCACTATAACTCTATTTATGGACATGGAAACTAGGATTTTACATAATTTAAAAATGTTGAAATATTACCACTCACATTTTTTTCTTCCACTTCAAAACATAGAAATCCTTGACATTTGGGACAATACTAAAAATGTTGAAGGGCCAAAGTTATGCACTAGACTAGAGGCTGCTTATTCATGGGTAAAAATTGAACAATCAAGATTTATATAAATCAACGATTTAATTAATTATCAGTCTGTTATTTTATAGCATAAATTTTAATGAATTTTCAAGGTTGTATATTATATTTACTAATCTTTAATATTTGTTAATAATTTTGGAAGTAAAAAGATTTAGAAAGCAATGAAGGAAAGAAAGAAAGAACTGTTTTCACTTTTTAAATAACATTACTTAGTTCTTAGTAGATTTTACTCCAATTATTAAAAGTGTAACTGTAGTACTTCAGAGCACTGCAAACAAATTTTGAATGCTTGTTAAGTATATTGCTTATAGTCCATGTTTGAATTACCTGGAATTTGTGAAACAAACAAATGAATTCAGCACTATAGAACATAAAGCACTTTTGAACAAATAGGTCTTCATTTTCTACTTAATTTCCTGTCACTGATTTAACATCTGCCAGGAAGAGGTGCAAGCATCATACTTCTCCACTTACATAATGTTAATTATAATGGAATCACACCACAAATAGCATCTTAATCATGCTGGCCAGTCTTCTTCAGATTCTCATTACTAACTTGCATGCTCTCAATCCATTAAGTCTGTGCTGCAGTATTAAAATAGGTTGCAAGTACAGGCAGAGGGAAGATGAAGCTCATTTGGTCAAAAGGTCACGGCATGGTAATTGAGTTGGGTAAGTAAAGCGAAGCATACTAGTTTCATCCTTTTATAGCTTATACTTTTAATGTTGGATGATGTGAAAAATGAGTGACAATAAATATTAAGTTCCTTATAATGCCACTATACAAGTAGAAGACAGAGATATCTAAGGAAAGGCAGTGGAGGTTCTTGTTATCTGCCTTCATGGTAGCATCTCCTAAAGCTTGGAGTTATTGCTTTGAGGTTCTGATGTAAAAACTTTGCTGAATGAATAGAGTTATAATAAAAAGTGAAAATAGAAAACTGAAACAAATAAGACATAAAACTTTGTAAATCCATAGATAGGCCTCTGTCTTTTGCTATTTTCACTTCCTATTTCCCCAGAGTAACTAAATGCAATTGTAACCAAGATGGATGTATATAGATACAAACATAGAAGCTCACAGAATACAAAGCATCCTGGAAAAAGAGAAACACATTCTACGGATTTATGCTGGCTGGTTTTATGACTTTATCCAGTTCCCTGTCTGTTTGACTTTTGAAAACTCAAGTTATCATTATCTCCTTTAACATGCAAAGAATAATCAAAGGTGCAGAAGAGAGCAATAATATGAATATGTATCTACATAAATCCTTCATACATATGAATGTATATATGTATAGGACAGATGAAGTTGCCAGTAAATATGCAATATTGACGTGATTACAGTCATGTCAAGGACCCAAATACCCTAAACACATGGCAATGGTAAAGCCTTCCCCTGGTCCTTTTATGCATCTTATGAACTATTGACTCTCAGCTAAAACCAATATATGCAGAGACTATCAACAAAAGCTTTTTTCTTTCCAGATGTTTACAGCATGAGAATGTGCCCCTAAAGAGACTTCCTACCAAGATTATCTAAATCTCCCTCCCTTTTTACTGGTATGTTGTAGAGCCACCTCTTGAATTCAGATCTATAAAAAAAGAAAAATATTAATTTCCAAGTTGTTCCTGATGAGTCTTTATCAGAGAGCACAATAAACCTTATTCCAGTTTTTCTGTATGTCTGCTGTTTTCTCATTACACATTGCTCAAGTTAAGGCAACCCCTAAGCTTACTCAAGGCCATGGCATACTATATACATACATACATACATACATACATACATACACACACACACACACACATACACACACACACACACACACACACATATATATATTCATTCAAGGTCATGGCATACATGTACATATATATGCCTTGATTTCTGAATAAAGATATGCACAAATCAGTGCATAATGATATAGGTGCATATTCCTAGGACTTGAGACTTGGAAACAGGAGGACCTAGAGTCGGAATCATCATTGGTGATACAATCAGTGTAACAGACAACTTAGACTACATAATATCCTATCTCAAAGATTCAAATAAAATGAGTAAAAACTAAAAGCATAAGAAAAAATAGTAGCAATGAAAAATTTTAGATCAATAGGGATTTAAAAGGAAGCAACTCTTATATTTTTGGTTGTGAACCTAGCCTTTAACTTCTGAGCCATGTCAGGAGCCTTTGATCTTTTGCAGCCCTTAGTCTTGTGGTGATTTGATGCCTCAGCATAGGGGGATGTGGAGCAGTGGGGTGGGAGTGGATGGGTGAGTCAAGGAGCACCCTCATAGAGGCAAATGGGAAGGGGGAGAAGGCAGATGGGTTTGGGGGTTGCGGAGGGGTAATCAGGAAGGGTTATGTCATTTGAGCTATAAACAAATGGAGTGAGTAATAAAAAATTAATAATATAAATATATTAATTAATAAATAAATAAAATGCAGCAACTTTGGGTTCATTGGATATTTTTAAATTAAATACACTATTCTCACAAATATTTGTTATTTCTTAAGCAACACTTCAATTTCCCTGAAATCAATGGTCTTGGGGAGTATAACTATATTAGATACATCTCATATTTAAAAAAAAAACAGATTGCCTGTTTAAAAATAAAAATATATTTTAAGCAAAGATGGAGTCCAAATTTTTACTCAGAGGATGCAAGAGAGAGACACTAACCACTTTAATAAAGTTTGTATTAACTTCCGAGAGTGTGACTTCCCATGACATATGTGAGCTATTGTTAGATTCTGTCCCATGCCATAAATTCAGTTTCTAATTAGTTAACTAATTATCTATGTAGACTTGGAATTTGAGCACAGGACTGTGGCTTAGGAGATTTTAATATGTTTCACAGGTTAAATAAGGAAACATGATGCTGACCAATATGATAATAGTAACTTGGTTTTTGTTTAAAGAAAGTTGAAAGAAATGAAAATTTGATTTACAACCTCAGTGCTCTTCAGCCTTCTCTGAAAACAGGATATTTATTAAGGTCAAAAATAATTTAACTTATCTACAAGTTCTACCAGAGAACTTCACTCTTAACTGTAATTTATGTCAGGTAGGCTGATGGATTTAC
Source organism: Grammomys surdaster (assembly GCF_004785775.1). NCBI lineage: Eukaryota > Metazoa > Chordata > Mammalia > Rodentia > Muridae > Grammomys > Grammomys surdaster. The sequence goes on along the minus strand of NW_021604665.1, from coordinate 13,862,818 downwards.
ATTATTTATATTTTTGTGTGCATGTATTTATACAATTATACACATAAGAACTTTATTGAGTTTTGCATTATCCAATTTAAAATTCACCCTTTTGAATTACATAATTCAATAGAATATGCTATTATCCAAGAACTGTTCAACTCAAAGAAAATTTACATAATAAATTCCAACCCTTTATTCACCCCAGTATCTGACAACTAGTAATCAACTTTCAATCTCTATGATTTTGTTTTTTCAAGCCATTACAAGTTAGCCAGTAAGCATAAAGTTACCTGGTCACTATCAGCTTTATTTTCCGTGTTCTATGACCCAAGTGTGTTGTCTACAGGAGGAGCTATCTTACCATCCAGTACTGCAGAATAACCAGTATCAACCTTAGCTACAGATTGGAGGCCTATGTAACGATACTGGCCAACAAATCCCAAAGAGACAATTCATTTCTGGTACTGTAGCTTCATTTTGCTACATGTCTAGTAGAATCTCTATCTCCCATTCCACTCATCTTACCCCAACCTCAGTTATAGAGTAAATCCTAACTTACTTTATATATGTAAATAGATGTATATATTTTCCCATCCCCTACCCCATTTAGTCCTTCTTTTTCAATTATTCCCTCCCTTTATATTACTGCATTCCACCTTCCCCAATGAAACCACCCCAATAATGGTGGCTTACTGTTTGTTGAAGTCTTTCTTTTTTATATTATCATCAGAATACTCTACAGTTAATAGGGTTTGATAATTGAAAAAAAAAGTAACTAAAAGTCCTATCATTTTCTTGGTATGGGTGATCAAATAGAGGGCTCATTGATTGTTGCTGAACAGCATAACTGTAAGGAAAACAAACCTAAAGTTCTCCAGGGCTAATAACTTCAATACATTAATGCTTATGCAACCCATTGTCTCTCCACTATCTCCCAACAACATAGACACCTATGAATAATAAAGATCAGTAAATGAAAGGATTTTAATACATTGTACAAGAAACCTTATTTTTTAATATTCTCAAATTATAACATGAATAAGGTTTGTGGCCTGAGAGTTGCAAAATATTTTAAATGTTGTTTGGGAAATATCTCAACAAAAAATATTTTAAAAGCTTCACCTACGTATAATACAATAAGGTAAGTTTTCATGGCAGTGTGTGTCATTAACAGAAGAACAAGTCAAATTATCAATGGTAAAAATCTAGATTAAAAGAAGAAAGAATGGTGTGATCTGTGCTTGAAAATGAAATTTAGGTAAGCTTTATCAAAAGTAAAGGAAAACTGGAAGAGATGAAGATACCAAGGTGCCAGACAGAGGAAACATTATAAGCAACAGTATGAAAAATATGTAGCCATATTAATCTGACCATAGTGACATGATCACCAACTCATCTTGTATCCTGGCCATGTAGAAACAGTTTTGTAATGGGAAGGAAGAGAAAGGAGATCAGAAACAAACTAAAGAAGAAATATATCATGGTGAAGTATAAAGAAACACAGCAGTCATCTATTTTTTAAAAACAAGCTGCATTAATTTTATCATCTGTGTTTCTGAAAAATGTTATCATTTACCTGGGAAGATTTTATGGCTAAAATTCAAACAACTAACAACCAAAGAATAATGGTTAAGTAAGGCTGGAATATGAAGAATGATTTTGAATTTTAAGTGAATAAAAAAACAGCATAAATCACCATGTTACCGCAAATCCTTTCAGCTCCTTCAGTCTTCACTCTAACTCCTCTATTGAGAAACCCATGATCAGTTCAATGGCTAGTTGTGAGCATCTGCCTCTGAATATGTCAGACTCTTGAAGACCTCTGAGGAGACATCCATATCAGGCTCTTATCAGCATGCACTTCCTGACTTCGACATCAGCATCTACCTTTGGTGACTGCACATGGGATGGATACTCAGGTGGAAAGATCTTCAGACGGCCCCTCCTTCAGATTTTGTCCCTCGCTTTGTCTCCATATTTGCTCCCTTGAGTATTTTGTTTCTCCTTCTAAGAAGGACCGAATCACCCCCACTTGGTCTTCCTTCTTTATGGACTTCATGTGGCCTGTGAGTTGCATCTTGGGCATTTCAAGGTTCTGGGCTAATATCCAATAATCAGTGAGTGAATACCATGTGTGTTCTTTTGTGATTGGCTTACCTCACTCAGGATGATAATTTCTAGTTCCATCCATTTACCTAGGAACCTCTCGAATTCATTGTTTTTAATAGCTGAGTAATACTCCATTGTGTAAATATACCACATTTTTTGAATCCATTCCTCAGTTGAAGGACATCTGGGTTCTTTCCAGCTCCTGGCTATTATAAATAAGGCTGCTATGAACATAGTTGAGCATATGTCCTTATTATATGTTCGAGCATCTTCTGGGTATATGCCTAGGAGTGGTATAGCTGGATCCTCAGGTAATGCTATGTCCAATTTTCTGAGGAACCGCCAGACTGATTTCCAAAGTGGATTTGAGGCACCATGAGGAGAACAATATTACCAACCAACCACAGCTCCCACGGTCTAAACCACCAGCCTGGGAGCACTGGGGGGGGGGGATCCAGGGCTTCAACTGAATATGTAAGAGTGGAGGGCCCTGCTGGGCATAGGTAGAAGAAGAGAACCTTGACCTCATGAAGGCTGGATGCCCCAGGGGGTGGGAATTTTGAGGGTGGGGAGGTGGGAGTGGGGGGGAGTAGATAGAGGTTACATCCACAGAGAAGAAGGAGGAGGGGTGAGGGGATTGGGGGTTCCGGGGTGGGTGGGGGATGGGGTAAGGGAACAACATAGGAAATGTAAATAAAACATCCAATAAAAAAAATCACCATGTTATAATTAAAACAAACTAATCAGTTCATTAAATTTTATTGTTGATATGGACCTAGCTTGACTCTTGACTCTTTCAAGAGTATGAAGTTTGATATACAGCCAGAGTAACACCAAAGATGAGAGGCAATTATAAGGCACTTGAGTAGATAACTGAAAATCTTTTCAGTAATGAACCAGAAAAGCAAGCAATGGCTTAGAGGATACAACATAATTCAAATAGTAGACTGGAGAAGCCAAGCTAAATGACCTTGCTATAACAGCCACAGGCTTATAAATAGAACAAAATTTAAGCAGTTTAGGTTCAACGCATGGGGAAAATTTGATTGATTCACACGTTTCTAGAAATGTTCTTCATCACTGGAATCCACAAATCAAATGCTATCTTATACTCAAGAATATTTCTTGGCTCCTAATAAAAATGTTAACCTTGATGTACATAAGAAGCCGATTAGCTAGAGTATATGTGCTAGCTCTCTACCTTTGGTCACCAAGCTAGATATATGAAAGTCAGAAACAAACCAAGTTGCCATTCCTATGCCTGCGTGCATTTATGGAAGATAAAAGCTGTCGCATGAAAAGAACTGAGATTTATTAGGTCAGTGGAAATCTGGATCGTGTTATAATACTAGAGGAGAGCTAGGCCTCAAACTTACCATGCCTTTAATTATTTTACACCATTACCTCTAGTGTTCTCTGTAGCAAATACTCCTCGTATCATACCTGTCATATCACAGCTTCCTACAGTCCCAAGAAATAGAAAGGAGAATGACATATTGTGGTCTTAAATGATAAGCAAAACAGAAGTTGCTACAGGAAAACATGATAAATGGCTTCTATCATGATGAGAAATGAAAGAATCTCATTCATGAGAGGAGTATTTGAGTGAGGAGATCGGCAGACTGGACCAAGCATTTTTGGTTACATACAAACATTTATCTCTCTTTACATTAGAAGAAAGGGCTCCTTTAGCTTAAACTGTGTGAGTCCAAATAATGCAGAAATAAAACAATTAGAGACAATGTTTATCCTTCCATGCCAGCAAATATATAAGATACTAGATTTATAAAATTCTATAAGTTTGGGCCTGAACACACATTATACAACAAAAATCATATTACATGTTTAGAATTTGATAACTAAAAGGTGTATATTTGATTTTAAAAAGCACCTTTATAAACTTTTAATATGAAACTAATTGTATTGTGGAACTATACTGTTCATTTTAAAGTCTTCTTACACTATCCACTCTTGATCTTCCATATACTGCTTAGTAAATTAAGCTACATCATCCCTATGGTCTTTATATATACCAAACGTACTTTCCTCCCTCTGTGAAGTTCTCTTCCTTATCTTCTTCACAGGCCCTCATTACTCAAACTACAAAACTCAACTAAACTGACTTCTTGTCAGAAAAATTGGTTTCCTAATTTTTCAAATATTTGCTCATTTGTCTATTACCTCTCTCTTAGTGATAATTTTCTTTAACCTTCATAAGTTGTGTTTTTATTTATTAAAGTAACATTTACACTTTAGTACATTAAACACATACACATTCTATTACATATTATATATGCGTGTTTATGTATGTGTTTGTATGTGCAGATGTGTGTGTTATACTGGTGCCAAAAGTTAATATGGCTTTCAAGATAATCTATTTTTATTCATTCATTTCTGTAATGTTTCTAAAATGTGTTATTTATGAGATCAATAGATACAATATTTAATTTGCTGTTTTCCTTTTATAATGCCTATCTTATTCCTCAGATTTTGTGATACATACCAAATATTTCAACCAAAAGTAATTATTTGCCTCTTCGTCATCAGAATATAAGATATTAGTCACATCTCTATAGATGTTTACGTCAGTGAAAAAGATGTTGAAATATCCAATGCTTGTGGAAATTATCATAACTTCTAAAGCTTACTCAAGAAGGCAAAGGTATTTTCAAGTGATGAGAAATTACAGGAGAGTGGATCAAACAGCTGGAAATCACTTCTGGAGGTTACAGTGATAAATCTTTTTCTTAACTGGCATCAGTGGATGAGTGAACAGTGAAGATTAAATTGTTCTAGAAGTACTCCAGTGCTCGAGGTCAGAAAGGTGACAAGCGCTAGAGATCTAGGTCAGCAGATGCCCTGCTTCCATTTGCAATAACAAATGAAGAGAACATTTCTCAGAACACAGACACCACAAAAGAGAAAAATGAGCACTGGTGGTGTATCAAAACTGAAGCTTTTGCAAATTCTGGTTGCATCAGTCAATGTCCTGGGAAAGTAATTCAGAAAATGAATTTCAAGCCTCGTAAGAGGAACTTAAAGAGTCGACTGAAGTCTTACTCTTCAGTTAAGGGAGTACCTTGAAGCGAAGGCTCTGAGACAGAACAGATTTTTTTTTCAGAACATAGGTCCAAGAATGTTTACATCAAAGTAAAGTTTACCTACTTGAACTAAGTGACAAAATAAAGTTGACTAGAAGCAGGCATAATCTAAACTCAAAGTAATGGAGAGCCGGTTGAAGCTTCCATTTATTGCTGTAAGAACGCAAGCAATGACACAGGAAGTGCCTCAGACGAAAGTGCCAAGGGGATCCAAAGTCTATTTCCATAAAATCGGGAAGAATAGGAGGGTGAACACCAGCAATACCATAAAAGCATTAAAATAATATTGAACAATATAAATTTGAATAAATGTGTACTATGCAGACACATAACCCAAAAGCCAGTGATCCAACAACAACAACAAAAAAAAACACAAGAAAACATTTGTATCAGAAGCCTACACATACCAAGACATTCACTGTCTTATGTTTATAAATAAAGCTTAAATGTCAAATGATATGAGACAACATATACTGTCTATATAATAAGAGCATATAATCATATTGAATCCAGGAAGAAGAAAGAAAGCAAACAATGTTGATTCCCTCAAGCTATATTAATAATTGTTATCAACATTTAGTACTACTATATGTGGGGTGAGAGTGAATTGCTACAGACATAAATATGCAAATGGTAAGAATACAGTTATTTTGAGAAATCTTAGACCTCTAAGAGTGAGTAGGATTGGAATGTAGGGTGGATATGAGACTAAAGTAAGAGGACATTATTTCCTTGTCCTCCTTCTTTCATCATTGTTTTATCTATCTTCTTACTCTTCCTCCCTCCTCCTCCTCTTCCTCCTCCTTCTTCCTTCCACCCCTTCCTCCTCCTCCTCCTCCTCCTCCTCCTCCTTCTCCTCCTCCTCCTTCTTCTTCTTTTCTATAATTTCAGGATTCAGAATCAAGAGAGGTAGCTCAGCAGTTAAGAGAACACTTGCTACTTTTTCACAAGATGCCTTGTGGTTCCCAGCACCCACATCAAGTGGCTCCAAGGATCTGATGCCCTCTTATGGGCTCTGTGATAACCTGCATATATACATGGCATTCACTTGCATAGTCACAGAGACATGCACATGAATAAAAATAATAAAAATAAATTTTAATACAATCAATTTGACTGTGCTTGTTTTTAAATGAGTGTAATGACAGCAAAGCAATGCCAATAACTTCTTTCAAAGGAGACTGAACACATAGGTGTTGATTCTATCTTTTACATACCATATTTCCAATATTAAAGTGTCTTTTGAAAATTCAATTGCTGAAGCATTTTATTTCTTTTTTCAGAAATTTCCTTCTTCAATAGGGCCTAGATCTTTGGAAATACTTTGGAAGATTATATAAGATTTATCAGGACTAGAGTAGACACTCTGAGATTTGTGTTTTATATAGTGAGATTTAGCTAAGACACTCCACACCAATCTGATGTCTTACCTTAGACATCTGTGGTTCTTATCATTATTATGATTGATTGCCAATGACTTTTCTTTCCATGCATTCTCTGCTATTGGTCCCTGACATTGCAAAATTTTGGTATCTTGGTCAAATCTTATTTTAGGAACATTTATGGTGTGATGTCAATTCAATGTCAAAATTTAAATCATGTATAACTTCTTCTTCCATTCCAGAAATATTTAACTACCATTACTGATTTTTGAAATGCGAGAATAAGAGGTAATGTATAGATATTATTGCATGCAAGAAAATAAATGACACTTTTTAAATACCAAATACTAAACCATAAAATTTATATCAGTGACTGAGTACAGATAACGGAGTCAGAAGTCTGGACACGGAAACCTACACTTCAGCTGTCTACAAATGAGATACATACACCAATCTTTTCTGAAGTGCTGGCATGTGTGGCAATGTAGAAACATGCAGACTTCAGTGTTCTTACGTTATTCCCTTAAGCTACATTGACCCCTATATTGAGTATGGAAATCACTCAAGAGTGATGCATTTAAATCACATTATCTACCTTATATCTTGGAGCAAACATTGAGTAAATATACATTCTTTTTGTAAAAAAAAAAAATTATTCCTATCTTTCTGTCATAGAGCCCAGTTAAGCTAAGCCCAAGTGAAAAGAATATAGGATTTATAACTAAATTAAAATGAAACAAACTTAATACTCAACTAGATGACATGATATAATGAATCACAGCATGTTTTTAAAGACTGTCAGCTTATTCTATTCTCGTTTTAATATCAGTACTGCAGCATACCAATGAACATTCTAACAAAGAAACTGTATTTTGTGTCTATCCTTTGCTCTCTTGCTATCCTGAGTTCTACCTCTATTATCTTAGCCATGCATAATATAAGAAACTAACAACAAAACACAGACTCTCAGTAGAATCACTTTGCCATAGTGTTATCTCATGTCTTCAGGGAAGTCACTTCCTAGGGGATCTCACTTCACCAATATACTCCCTAATTGAACAAAATCAAAACTTGCTTTACAGGGTGAAAGCTGACATTCAGTGACTGGCAATTGGGAAAGCAGAGGGGAACCGAGAGAGCATTTGATGTGTTGGCAACAGAAGCCCTTATGCTGCACTCTGTGTCAGCTAAATTTGAGACCTTGGCATCTTGAGTCTGTGTTTAAATGCTGATTGCTACTTCTCGTTGTAGAAACACTGCCGAAGGTACAGGTGTAGATCACATGCCAACCTTTTTTTTCTTTTTTAATTCTCTTACCACACAACACACATCTGTTCTGTATGGTAATTACTGAATTGTAATTAGAATTAAGCATTGGGATGTGACTAACCCACGGTGGAATTGTGAGGACCTAACTTAGAAAGAATAAGTAAAACTTAAAGTCCTGGGATGCATTGCAAGCTCTTGGGAAGAAGGAAGTTAATGCACTGAAACACTCACTGAAGGTTCGAAGCCCTGAACACAGACTTCACGTGTTCAGATATCATTGTCTGAGTTACAGATGCACTTACTGTTCTAAGGGAAAAACCACATGTCTTCTCATTTCTTTTTAGTAAAAATTCCATTCCCTAAAAAAAAATGTTATTTCAGGGTAAAACAGTACTCACGTTCATTATTTACAGAACATTGACAGACATACATATTGATTTCTAGGTTTTATAATGAAATTTACTTGATGCAGTTTTCTTCACAAATGAAATGAACATTGACCTGCCTGATAGCCTATTGACAATAAAATCATCCTTAGATACAGAAGCCTTTGAAGATACTGTCAAAGAAAGTTAGACATGATGAATGGGCTCTTTTATAAGTAGACAATATTGGCTCTGACCCTAACTTTGATCTTTTTCTACTGTTTGGAAAAGAGAAGTGGGGAGATAGTGTTCTTCATTCACAGTCTGCCTCAAAATTGTTGATTCAATTAAACCATTGGTTAAAAATATAAGGGGTGATGACATCTGGAAGGAACAGACTATATCATAAAACGAAACAACAACAAAAAAAAGAGGAAAAGATATCTCCTGCCAGTAAAAATAACTGCCTACAAAGAAACAGAACTTGAAAACATGTTTGAGTCTCTGTTGTCCTCCTGTTTTATATGTAGACATCTCAAAGACATTCAACCTCTTTTCTATTCCTCAGTATGAGATGCTCAACAGTCAGAACTGCTGATTATTTGAATTTTTGGATACTTCCATGGAATCGTGCATTATGTTATCCACCTCTTACTGAGGCTTATAAGTAAGCAAATCCTCTATAAAAATTGAAAGTTTCCTTAGTTTTCTGAAAATAGAATCCATGTCTCCTGGCTGGGATACTTTTTTGTGTCATCATGCCTCTCCACACTCAGGCTCATGCATTGTCCCCTAAGATTCCAAGGAAGTGGAAGGTGATGAAAATGTCCCACATTAAATCATTAAAAATAGTTTATTAGATGTTGAAGTATTATATTTAATAAATTAAAAAGGGAGAATTTCATTGCAACTGCATAATGAAGCTTTGAAAATATAAATTTAGAATACATGAACATTTCTCATGTTGATATATACACATACACATCTACATGAATATGAATACACAAATTCATATATAGGTATATACATATATGTATATATGTACATATACACATGCACTTATACGCACACATAGGAGTTACGAAGAGAAATGTGGAATAAGCAACTTTGTTACTATGATTGGTACTTATGTGTCAGTTTTTTTATATTGCATAAAGGATTAATGTTTCATTCATTTCACACAAAGTAGCATTGTTGATCTAATTTAGACAAGTGATTAATTGGGTAAAACATCCTCTGTATTGAGTGCCAGAAGCTCCAGCTTGAATATGTTCTGTCTATGGAATGATTAGTTAGGTGTTCTGCATCTTATACTACTATATAGATGGTGACATATGCCTATTATGAAGATTACAGAGCTTCCCCAGTTAGGCCAAGAATATATTAATTACCCCTTCAATGATCCATAACATAACATTACCATTACCATTCTATGTTGGCCAAAAGCCCAGGTAAACTCAAGGTTCTCCTTTTTCTTTCCTTTACTTATTTACTTAAAATGTATTCACTTCTCTTAGAAATACTTTAGAAATGAGAAATATTAACAACAAGGATAGGAATTATTTGGATATTATTCATGCATGTTGCTATGATCCACAGTAGCAACAACATTGAGTTTTCAAAATGCGAATGTGACACATAGCAAAATATTCTGCATAATGTCTATCAGTAAGATACTCAAGAAAGATATGCACTTTCTCTAGAAGAAAAGAACAAGAGTGCTTTTATAAAAATTCAGAACAGATCATTCCATTCTCTACATCAGAAAACATTGAATATAAGCATTCAATAAATAATTCATGCCCCCTAAACCCTGGGAAGAAAATATTTTCCTGAAGTATAAGACATTATGTTCATAAACTAAAAAGCATTAAAATAATTTTAGCTATTAAAATAATAAGAATTACAGCTACAAAGAAACTTACTATATACTGTAATTAAAACTTTGGTGAATGATGAATCATTCTGAGACACTTGAACTAGTTACACCTGAGAGAGAGAATGGGTTCTGAGGTGTAGAAGGGAGAGAGAAGTGAGGGCTGTCATAAATTAAATGTCTTATTTACTGTTGAGCAGTAACCAAGCAACCTCTATTAGTCATAATTACATAAAAGTCAATATTAACATATAGGAAAACTCATGTGTATGTATTTCATCATTAAACTATTGTTATAAAGTACATGATAATTTTCATATTAAATAAGCACTTAAAGTGAGAAAGAAACAGTTCTGTGGGGTTGGTAGATTACATCTGAAAGACAAGCTCACTACTTGTGTAGATAAGAAAACTTGAGTAAATTACTCAGATTTTTTTTAATAATAAAAGGAAATACAACATCAGGGACACCAGCACTGGTAGAGAATCTATACAAAAATTCATCACTTTGAGACTTGGAAGTATCTAGTCTTCTTAATGAAGTCTCCTGAAAGGTCCTAACACTTTCATGAGGATTTAAATCCACTTACCAAATTCACTCTTCCTATTTTAACAGCCCTGCCTCTAATGCAAGGTAAATGATCACCCGAAGGCTACAACAGGTAATTAGCACGGCACCTGAAATTAGAACAAAGCGTATAACTCACATCCCCACGATACTCTCTCTTAACCTGTAGACAACTCCACATTAAACAAATGATCCTACCACTTCCCTACAAACTAAAGGATTTTAGGTTGGGGAGCTCTAAAACCCAACACATTTTCTACAAAGAGAAGGGTCTCCGATCTATATATATATATATTTAAAAGTAAAGAACTGCTTAATATTTACTGAAGATGGAGAAAAAACAATTTCTCATTGAAGAGATGAAGTGTCCATATTTCCTAAAGGGCAGGAGAAATGGTTGTAGGGATCTCTTTGTTTAGCAATTCTGATTGTAACTTTAAAGTGTTACTGTCCGAGTTGATGAATATTCTGAGTGGATTCTATAAGATTTAAATAACTCCAATTTGTTTTCTTTTTTAAATTGTCAAATATAAAATCATTTCAGATGGACTCAGAAAGAAAATTACCAATGAATATTTTAAATCAAACTAATTCGCCATTCTGGAAGTTTCGACATTCTTTCACAAATACAGCTCACAGTCTACCTGGGATCCTATCAAAACACCTACAGCATTGAAGAAAGTCTGCATTTTCATCAGGGGGAAGGCTACAAAAGAAGAAAGAAATGTTTTTCATCAGTAGCACATATTAACAGAAGAATTCTCAAGGGTTTATACTCTGAGGTCACCTCCTAACACTTCACTCTTACATATGTCTAACTTGCCTGTTGGACCCAGCTATCAATCACTCATTCTCAAAAAAGCAGCTTCTTGAAAAGAGAAACAGAAAAGCAAGCAGGAAAGAAAGAAAGAAAGAAAGAAAGAAAGAAAGAAAGAAAGAAAGAA
>NW_021604665.1:13794731-13851122 GCF_004785775.1 Grammomys surdaster | reverse complement strand
GAGGGAGGGAGGGAGGGAGGGAGGAAGAAAGGAAGGAAGGAAGGAATGAAAGAAAAGGAATGAATCCTTTAAAGACTGCTTATTTTTTGCCACATTTTGACAAATGTTTAGATAGTCAATAACTGGAAAAGGAAAGTACCTAGATGCAATTAACATCTTTGCTAATTCTCTGTATTTTTGGTTCTGCATTTTGAATTCTCTGCTTGTTTATTTGAACTGTTGATTAAGTGATTCCTCAGAGCTAATGTATGCATTCACCCATCCATTGATTGCTTCAAATGACTGCCTTGAATATTTACTGCTGGTTAAATATTTTAAACTTCTACCAACATTATCTTGTATCCAATTATGACTCATTGAGATAGGATTTTTTTTAATCTCTCTTTCATTGTAGGCAGTATTCTTGAAATTAAGTACAGGATTGGTTTATTTTTGGTGCCCATAGTTTGCGGCATCATTTTCTCAAGGGCAGATGCCCCAACTTGTGGGAGGTTCTCAGGAAAGGACTGAGGCAGAGAACAGTATGGGGTGAGCTTGCAGCAATAGATATGGAAAGTCTGGAGAATGTGCTTCTCTCTTGGTGTCTCTGCTGTCTCTTTTGGTTCTTTAATTAGCTCCCTTGGCATTTCTCAGAAAAAAAAATAGGTGTCACGATCCCCTAAAGTCACACATTCTCCCACCCACAACTTTCTCTTTATAAAATAACAGTTTAGTTTAAAGCTTATTTCTTGTAAATTTCATAATCAGGCTGAAACACTGTTTAAAATTATGCTTATAGTAGAGTCAAATGAAATCTTGAAACATTATTTTTAATTCTTTACTGAGTCTTTACTAAAGTACATAGTATTATTGGGCAACTAACAGAAGTGAGATTCAAAAATGTGCTATGTGAGTTCAGTGCTAGGACCAAAGAGATTGTTTTGAGAACTCAAGCATAGAAACCTACTGTATATGCAAAGGACCTTCTATAATAACCTGTGCCTGCAAAGCATGCTATCCTGCTTTACAACACATGGCTTACTCTGCTTCTCACATTTCCTGTAAGATGGTGGTGTTTCAGAGACTCTAAATTAAAAAGACAGCTTATGTTACAACCTTTATAGAGGAGGTTATCCTGCATGTTATAGGATGGCCATTACACTGTTAGATGCTAATAATATTGCCTCTGATAGATACATCTTTGTGACAATATAATATCTTCATATGTTTCTCTCTGGGCAAAGTATGCAGTCTCAAACTAGCAATTTATTTATAATCTTGGTTTTTGATGCCTTATCTCCAGGAATATGTAAAGAATTCATCAATGGCACAAAGACTTTAATTTTTTTCTTTACTTAATTTCTGTGAAACATCCATAAGTCTCCATTTTTACCTTAAACATATTCCAATTCACTTTCATATTTATTAACATCTTCAACAAGTTGACCATTTCTTACAATGACATAACTTCATCACTAGGATCTCTATCTCATTACATCTCTTAAATTTATTTTCACCCAGGGTCTGAGTAGTATGTTTACAGTAAACCAAATCCTAACACTGCATAATTTAGAGCCAACCCTGTTGTTCCAACACATTGCAAATAAAATCTAAATAGCCCTTCTTGCTTATTTTTCTGGTATTTCACCCTCACTCAACACAGTGATCACAGTGACCTTCACAGTTGTATAACACGTTCAGAGCCAACAGAGGACTCTGTACATCTGCTGTTCCCCCTGCTTTGAATGCTATTTCTATGACTTTCACAGCTTATCACTTCAGATATTAACTGAACTACCTACCTTAAGTAAGAACATACATATTTCTAATTTTAACCCTCTGCCAGTTTGTCTTGGTCATTTACTCACTGTACTGTTCTTTGTCATTATTTGTCATGTGAGTCTAACTCTGAGAAAACGAAGATGATTTATCTCTGTTGTGATTATAGTCACTGGTATATTCCGAGCACCTGGAACAACCTGGCACACAGCAGGCACTAAATACATGTTGAATAAAATAAAATATAAACATCATATTATTGGATCTGTGTCACCATTTTCTTTTTGTAACAAGATAGCTGACATAAACTAAAACAAACAGTGATCATTTTAGGTAATACTCTCAGATATTTTCATCCATGCTCAGCTTATTCCATTGCCTGGAACCTGAAAATGAGACAGACTATCATGATGAGGAATACATGATAGACACAGATGTTTCACTCATGACGGACTAGAGGCACAGAGACAGAATGAGGAAGAAGAAAGACAAACATGCCTTTCTAGGGAATGCAGCCCCGATGACCCATTAACATGTCTTCTAATATCATAAGAGAATCCACAGTCCTCATTTTCTAATATCTCATCCAGATGGGAACACTTCCACTAGTTATTCTATTCCTGAAGTCTGTGTTCTTATTGTTCAATCATGAGGCCTGGAGACTACAGCTTCTGCACAAGAACTTTTTCCTGAACAGTTCATATATACAACAGTATCAAAACCAGAATCTATATGGAACTTTAATTATATTACCAAAAATTAATGATTGTAAGGCTACCAATGCATAAAAATATGTAATAGGAAAGTCTTGGCAAAGATGTGTAGCTAAGTAAGATGGAGTCTCCATGGTGCAAAAGTTCCCAGTCTGGAAGAAGTACACATATATTTATATGTACATTGATGTGTGTGCGGTTTTTGTTTTGTTTTACAAATACTGCTATAAAGGAATAAACAGTAGGGTGAGTAACAGCACTAGGGAAGAAAAGGGTGAAGTTGGTCCATGGGAACATTCCTATAAGAGATTGGCCAAACTGTTTCATGGACAAAGGACAGGTTAATATCAAATTCAATTAACAGTGTGTTGACCTTTAGTATATAGCTAATAAAGCCATGTGTAGTAGTATAAGCTAGGGACAGTGAATTAACTACATTGCTATGTGATGTCTGTATGTACACTCAGATCTCTTATCTATGGGCAGCAACAGGACCTAGAGAATGCCTTGCTTGAATGAAATTCTCATACTCTTTCCCCAGTCATTTCTTTGTATGCCTTTTCAAAATAAAACTGTCATCTATATCAGACGTCACCAATATGGCTCACTGTTGGGATATTAGAAGAGCTCTGAATGACAGGAGGACATAAAATGTGTGTCTTCTGTGATTGGCATAGCTTAAGAACTAGGATTTGTCACAATAGTGACTAAAAGAATTGCTTTTCAAATAAAGTTTTAACGGGATACCTTGCAAATAAATTGCTTTGAAAGTGAAAGTCAAGATGAAGCAAATTAAGTCTCAAATATATTCTCTGCAAGTCCCTGCCGAGTGTGTAGAGAAATAGATGGTAAAATAAGGGTGTTTCCTTTGTTTACACTCTAATTTTCTGTCTGTATGTTTCCATCCAGTTCAAGGCTCCAAAGTTATAATAAATTTCAATATTTTGAAGTGAAAATTTGGGGGTACATAATTAGGCAAAGCATGTGGTGATTTGGATATGATCCATCTCTGAGTGATTTCACAGCCGTGACTAAAATTACCATGGACATTGCTAAAATCTTCACGATATTACACATTAACAGTCTGCATGGACTGATTAAAAAATAGCATATCACAAACTTGTGAAACAGCATTAGTTTGAAGCTGATGTGTAATTCAGCACATATATTAAAAACAACTCATCATCCAAAAGCACTGTTTTATTGCTATGAAGTGAGAGTAAATACATTTCAAATGATAAAATGGAGAGCAAGCAAGTTAATAGAGAAAGCTTATATTATTCTAAATCTACAAAGAACATCATTAAGAAAGCAAATACATCTTCCTTGTATGAAAAGTCTTATAGAGTTATGGCGCTGAACAAATTTGTCACTAATCAACAACCCCATGCAGAGAAACTGAAATGTCTGCTACATCATTCTGCTATACTCCCAAGAAAATTCACACTTTGTTGAAAATACTCTATTTTTAAAAGTAAGAACTTATAAAATTCAATCTCCTCAGAAGACTGACACTCTTTATTCAAATCGAGTTACAAAGAAAGAATTTTATGTCAGAACCTATTTCACGTCTAGATCTGACCGCTGAGGAGACAAAATTGTCAAGAGACAATGATCAAACCTCTTGGTCAATGTCTTATCATTGAAATAGAAACAAAATGACCTTTCTTCAATAGTATTATTTTGAAGATTATTCTCAATATAAGATATGAGAGTACAGAACCAAAACCCTGAAACAAAAGGTACAATAATAAAATGGTCAAGTAGACTTATTTAGGCATATTTTCTCCTGTGTCTTCTTTCTGATATGAAAAGCAATAGAAAAAGAATGAAAGAGAAATGATGATGTCAACAATTTAAAACTGCTGCTACCTCTGCTTTATATAAAGGGTATGTCCAGTTAGACAGAGCATTCTTAGAGAGCTGCAAAAAATACTAGTTGTTCCTGGGGAGATGGGTTACCACATCTATGCTAAACTTTAAGGATTCCTTTAAAGTTGCTATAATTTAATAGGATGAAATGCCTAACTTCTCTTATGGAAGCAACTTTTATCCAACTATCATTACAAAATCAGGGAAAGATTGCTGAACATAAAGACAAATTAAATTCCTGTTCAACTTCCCACATCCAACTAAACATGAACACAAGTAGAGCCTTTATGTCTCTTTTTTGCTTGCAACGTGGTATCTTTCATGATTTGTGGACTGATGAATATAACTCAAATATAACAGGATAGTAAATAACTAGCATTACAGAATTTTACTAAATATTTTGTATTGACTACAAATAATGAAATAAAAAGGCAACACAGTGACGAATGAACAAAGAAACATAAGTTCCATAGAGTCTGTTCAACATCACATGAATCACTGTGCATGCTAAGCAACTTGTTATATATGTTTCAAAGAAGAGTTTATGGTAAAGTTCATGGTAGAGTCCACACATGAAGAATAGTATGAGGATAACCATGGTAGAAAGACATTCTGATATTAATGTATTTTCTCTATTCTTGGCACTTTGCACACAATCTGCTGAACAGTCCTCAGTACCTCCATTCCATACCAAAAAAATGATACAACAGCTATTTATCCCTCAAATAAGAAAGAGGTGACTTATAGCATGTGTTCTTCAAAATCTATACCTAGATGTGCCATATAAGATTGCCTAAGTTCGAGTCTTCTGAAGCTTTATTAAATGTAGAGAGTACTGGTTATAGAGCCTGCAGAAGCTTCTTGATTCCCCTGTCATCTAGAGAATTTTTAAGACAATTAGCTAGGATCAAACAAATACTTCCCAATGCACACTAAAAGCTTAGCCATATAACATGTAATGTCACAGTGTTTATTCAAAATTCACAGAGAAGATCACAAGTTCATTCCCTTTGAAATAAAGCATATATTTCTAAAGCTTTTGTTTTCTATTAGAAATAAGTTGCTTGAGAAAATTTTTCCAGGTGGTTAAAGACATACTTGGTAATTGTCACTTTCATTATTATTTTAAAGTATGACAAAGATATCCATTCTCGTGGAACAGAACCTTACACTAGCTGGGTACTCATGATTCCCAGCACAGCATCAGAGTATTTGCATTCTAGATAGTTAATAAACATAGAGAGGTATCTGTTATTTCTTTTTGTAGATAACCAAAACTTTTTTAAAAACATGCTAATTCGGGTTAGAACATTCCATATTTAAAACCGCATTTTCAAACATTTGGGAGAGTGATATGGTGAGTTTTGAAAAATTAAAATTGAAGTAGTGTTCTACTTTGTAATCAAATTAGGAGTACATACAGAAAAGAACAGATATCAGAGTTTCAGAATGAGGTCCACATATTGTACACATTGTAGCACTCCGACATACATTACAGAATCAAGCTAAGCCTTTTGGAATGAATGCATGAATATAAAAACAGCTACTAACTTCACTGAATATCTAGACATGCTATGAACTTTATTTACTTTCATTGGTCAAAGGGTGTCTGGGAGCTCCTATTCCTCCAACTTTCGAACTGTCCCAGGACCTCTTATCCTTTGCATTAAATGACATTTTATTTTCCTCTCTATCCATCCTAAAGTACTGGTTTAGAGAGAGAAGATAAATTAATAACTTGTTCTAAACTTCAAAATATGCTCAGTCATAGCATCCAAAGTACTTTGTGTAGGTGCAATCTAAAATAAATCATTATGAATGCTCAATGGGAGAACTTATGTGAACTCACATAGATTCTGACAATATTGAAAGGCCAAAGAATCAATGATCACAAGAGGAATATAAGAAAGCATTTAAAATAGAATCTCTTTTCAACATGTAACAACAACAAAGACAACAGAATGAAGCTAAGAGATGACCTTGCTATAGAACACTGTACCAAGCTTGGAAAGATATTTATCCAATAAATTCTCAAAAGGTTTTTAGTGAAAGCAGAAAAAGTGATTTGATAAGTCAGTAAGTGAATCTCCAAGTGGCTCAAGGGCCCAAGGGAAAATTTATAATAGGACTTTCCAGAAAACATATATGTGTGCATGTATGTATGTGTATGTATGTGTATGTGTGTATGTGTGTGAGTGTGTGTGTATGTATGTAATACATAATGGGGTGAATGACATTATATATGTACAATGTATGGCATCACAGTAATATATTGAATAACATTATATATGCATGTATGCATATATGTATAATATAGGTACATGTATAATGTAAATATGTAATATATGTTATGAATACATGCACACACACATTTGAAAAAAAGAATGATGCAGATCAATGTGGCTATGTTCTGTGATAGCGAGCGATCTTCGGTGTCACAGCCTGTTGGAAATCAGCTCCTCCTAAGAAGCTCTGGCCTTCTAAGAAACCAGCCACATGATATAGTTACAAAGAATACCCTAAGGACTTACTGGGAGTTTTGCTTCATTGTCCTATAAATCACATAGGTGGCCCAAGCTCATTTAATTTCCTTTTGGTTTTCAAATATTTTTAAATCTGTGAAAAAATATCGTTATGTTAGAAGAATCTCAGTTCTAGATTTCTAGCCATTTACTTTACATCACTGTGCTTCACCAATAGATATCTATATCTCAGTTCATGCTCCAGAGTTGAGCTGAAAGGAAAGAAAATGTATTGTTCAAATTCACTGTGGAGAAGTAAGGTAAAAGACAAGAAGTCTTACTATACAGACATATCAGGCTAGGGCTCATAGCCAGAGCAACGTCAGCCACCCTCACACTACAAAAATATAGACTTTTTCATGATATAGCTGAACTCTGTCCCTGGAGTTAACAATATAGGCAACCACGAACCCAGAGACTGAGAATGACAACTAGGGAAGGAAGTATGCCCCACTGATTAAGAGACTAGCTGCTCTTCCTAGGAACCTGGGTTCCATCCTCAGCGCCTACATGGAAGTTCTCAACTGTCTGCAATTCCAGGACCAGAGGATCCAGCAACCTCTTCTGGCTTCTGTTGGTACCAGGTACATACATGATACACAAAAATACATACAAGCAAAACACTGATACACATAAAATATTTCTTTCAAAATAAAGATATTAATTTTTTTCTCTCTCAGGAGACTTAAGAAATATCATAGCAATAATTTGGAAAGCAGAAATACATGGGGTGAAGTTAGGTGTTCTTTCAAGGTTAAATGGCTCTACTTAGTACAGGGAGTACTGTTCAATCTTGTGTAGCCTAGTAATTTAATTAATCAGCTAATTATTAAACCAGACATTCTAAGAAACAGTGTAACACTTTCAAGCATCCAATGGGAAGCTTGATAGTTCCAGGGCTCTAAAAGCCAATAAATACCCAGTACTATGACTGGAACTTCAAGATATCTAAACATCAGACCCTAAAGATATTTCTCCATTTTAGATCAGAACGTGGTACAGCTTCAGCAGCAGTCTCCTGGGCCAAAGTATTCAATGACCAAGATAACTTACTAATTTTTTTTTGCCACATCCCCACAGCACACACATGATAAATATGGCATAGTCAATTTTATATGACTACTTAGGCAGTAGGATGAGTGTTCAGGGGCAGGACAGAAAGGGATCACAAATGTTTCCAGACACACCAAACATCTAGAATACTCATTCAGAGAGAAGTGAAGAAAGCAAGACTCTAAATGTTGGATACACGTCTGAGAGTTGTCCTAGCTAGCTTAACTGTCAATTTGACATACTTTGAGCCACCTGAGGAAGGAATCGCCATGCTTTCTGCTTCAAGTCTTGCTTGAATTTCTTCCCAGACTTTTCTTAATGATGGACTTCAAGATAAAATAACACCTACCTTCCCCTAAGTTTCTTTTGGTCAAAGTGTTTTTATCACAGTAACAGAAATGGGCCTAAAATGGGGATGTTTTACATGAGAGAAAAAACACAACCTTTAAGAAGTTATATGGACAGAGAAAGGTTTGTGAATAAGGGACCCTGTTTTGTGTCTAATATTTAGGGGAGGATTGCCTTTTCAGGCATAGGTGGGAGAGGAGGTTCTTGGTCCTATGAAGACTGGATGCCCCAGTGTAAGGGAATTCAAGGGCCAGGAGGTAGGAGTGGGTGGGTGAGTGGGGGCACATTCTCATAGAGGCAGGAGGAGGGGAATGGGATAGGGAGTTTCTGTATGAGGGGGGTGGGGAAAGGGGATAACATCTGAAATGTAAATAAAATATCGAGTAAAAAAATTAATTTTATAAGTGGACATTTGTCCCAGCGTATTCATTCAAAGAGGAAAGGGAGAATCTAACAAGGTCTCCTGCAGAAAACCAAGTGTTAGGCTCTGAGCACAGCCTGAGTCGTAATCAAATCATATTACCCTTTGAGAAGTAGGGGCACTGAGGGCAAAACCACAGTCAACAGAATTCTGAATGTCAGTCCAGGTAGTTTTCAGCTGGATGATCCTGTTATAACAAAGTACCAAAGACCAGACCATTCATGAATACAAATCCTTTCAACATGTTTCTAAAAATTGAAATATCTAAATTCTAGGCTTCAGCAGGTTTGGTGTCTGTGAATGATTATTCTCTACTCCAGCGTGCATTTTAGTTGCTGTCTCTTCACATAGCAGAAAGGAGAGAAGCTATGAATTAGTCTCACAAGCTGTCTTACCAGACACTAACCCATACATGAATGGCACAACCCTTACACATAACCATTTCTTAAAGGGCCAGTCTCTTAATACTTTTCTACTCTTGATTACGTTTCCACATGAATTGCAGAGAGAATTTAAATATTCAAACTATAGTCCCAAGCAGTTCATACAGGAATAGATGACCTAGAAACACTGAGGGAGTCAACTCTGACTAAGTTATCCTCCTTCCAAACTTCCCAATTATCCTGTGTCCCCAATCTGGACTGACAGCAGGTGCTTAAGTTCCCAGACATCACAATTCACTGTCATTTCTACTATGCATGAAAGTTCTCTCCCATCCCTTCTCAAAAGGAAGTATATTTTCACAAGAATAACATTTTCAGTTCATGTAGATAAAAAGATGCCTCACTAAAATGACCTCTAAAGAAGACAGGATGTTTCCAAACATTTTTTCTTTTAATGAAAAGTTCACAGCATTTGTCTTTGAAGAGTGGATGGAATAAGTGAATATTTATATCAAATATGATGCTCTATGAAATACCATGGTTAGATAGCTGATAGTTTGAACTATATTATATACAGTACACCTCCTCAATAAGTTGAAAAGGACAGGCACACATATTCCTGGTGTCTCTCATCTAACAGAGAACAGATTTATATAACCAGGGTCTTATTTAAGGAAACACCTAATAATAAGATAAGAAAAGGTCCCAATTATTCCTGACAACAGAGGTTATTTATCACATCTAAGGTGAAGTTCAAATAAGAAGGACAAGAAATGGGTAGGACAGTGCAATTAAATTTAGTCAAACCAAGCAAAACTCCATTGTTCTTTCAAATCTCCTTTGAGAACTAAGAAAACATACTTGAACTTAAATTTGATTTGAAGTACAATCCTCAGATGACAAAACTTACATGGATCTATCAGTTAAATACCCCTGGCATCTTTTTATAAGCCTTCTAAACATTTTAAATGATAATTGCTTTTAAAAAAGGCAAAATCACTTTGTGTTGGATGATATAATTTGGAAAAGTGTTTCCCTTACAAATATTTGGAATCTGATATCTATATTAGAATCCACACAAAAATCTGGGTATGGTGGTAAATGCCTGTAATTCCAGAGAACATTTTTTCAAACCTGGCTGACTTAGAGAGGTCAAGGCCACATACAGACTTTATTTAATGACAACAAGGAAAAGGCAGATGATGCTAGTGCCAAGCAAATGACACCTGTGGTAGCCTTCTTGTCTCCACATCAACAGAGATATATACCAAAATAGACATGCATTTTCTCATACAGACACACATACACACACACACACACACACACACTCCAGAAAGATCATGCCTGGCAAACTTATCTAATACTTCCAAACTTCAGCCATAATGAATGCAAAGATCTAACTTTCTGGCTTTCAGGTGTGCATTAAAAACAGACTAACTGAGTCTCTAAAGTTCTGTGTGCACAATCTTAGCTAATTTAATTGAGAATTCTTCCTTAGAGGAGACACGAATTTCAACTAATATTTTATCATCTTGCCATATGCACATAGCTCTTTTATCCCAGAATTTTTGTACGTGATTTTTCAGTATTTGTGAACACCAAAAGATTGTTCAATATAATTCAAAACAAAGAAGAAAACACCTGCTGTTAGGAGCAGTCATTTTAAGTTGAACACAGTCATTCAGGGGGAAACAAAATACACATGCTGAGCTGGTGGCTTTATCTTAAAAATGCCAGTTCTCAAAAAAAGACATAAACTTAGGAACAAGCTTGGTTTAGAAAACACTCCATGATACCAATAACTGGATTATAGGAAGGCATATTCTTTCTATTAATGCTTCTATATTTAACATGTTTAATACATTTTTGGACAGTTGACTCATATTTTAATAACTTATTTGAAAATGTATAGCCTATACAGTATGATGCCTATTCAGTATTTATTCTGACTGGGTATCTTATACTTTAAATACTATTTCAGATAGTTCATTAGAGATGACAGACATTTTAAATTTACAAGTTATCATTGAAAAGCTATGATGTGGGATCATTCATTTTATAATAAAATATACTACTAATAAAATATAATAAAATAGCTAATACATCTATAAACATTGTTAGAAATAATGGACTTACAACATCTTGATAAACTTAGCATTACTAGGCATTTATTTTGTATCTTTCCTTTGAAGATACAGAGGAAAGGATGAAAGGAGACAAAAATCAGAAGGAAACATAGAGGAAGGAAAGGAAGAGGAGTGTGAAGATCCCGAGTGGGAAATAAATCTATTAACAGCTAGTAAGTCATGATCTATCCACAAATGAATAGCACTGGCCATGCTCTAAAATAGAACTACCTGGAATCCTTGATGAAAATCCAAACCACAGTTCTATTCTCCACAGAGTGCTGGAATGTTATAGAATATCGTGTTATTTATGGTAAGTCTGCTATTTGATGAATCTTCACTTCTTACAATACTGTATTTTAGAAGTCCACATTGGTACAATGGATTCAGCTAATTTCTGCAGATATCCCAAGACAACCAATATCTATTCTTCCAGAAGAATCAGTGATAATACAGAGACTAGCACCTTAAATTGTCCAATGCCACTTGTTTATGCAATGTATTTGCACAGAGAAATATAATTGACAAGGTATTCAGACTTTTGAATTTCTGTTTTCTTGAACTCTGAATTCAAATTTGCTCCCCATTATATTTGCCTCCATCACTCTGCCAATTTATGATTAGCAAGGTTTTTTCATGAGTGCTAAAGAAGGAGTTAAGTATGCTAGACAAACATTCTACTACAGAACTAGATTCCATCGCAGAAACAGTAATTTTAGTAGTTTGGATAAGGGAACTGAAATTTATAAAAAAAAGAATAGATGTTATTCATCAGTAGGAGAAGCAGCTTTGAATTTTAAGCTTTAATTGATAAGCCATGTGGGAGATATTCTTTCCAAAGGCACTGGAGTATCAGTCCATGGTGTGTCATCTAATTAGACATCAGAAGACCTGGAGTCCTACTTGATGCACAATGAACTAATGACAACTGGCTTTGCCTTCAAATAATTGTAATGGCTGATGTTTGGCATATTATGCTGATATACAAGTTCAGAATTTCCCATAAGGAATCTCTCACTATCCATTCCCTAGGTATAGATTGACTAATAGACCTAAGACATTTGAGTACTTCTGAAACCCTTGGAAACCAAGGCTTATAATTATCACTTAAATTATTCACAGTCATTTTCAGCATCTGATTTTAACCAAATTAGGGAATATAAAATCATTAATAATGCATCAATCACTTTTAAATGAAAACATTTTATAACCTAGCTATGACAATCACTCAAAGCTTTTTACAAAGAATGTCATACTGCAGTCATACAATGGATGTTTCCTCAAGTTCTGTTCAGGCTGAACTTTTTTTTTAGGGGGGTTTAGTAGAGGAAGTACATTTTGATGATAAACTATAAACTAAATGTGTTTCACAGGGAATTGCCAGCAATAAGATGTTAAACATTGCAAGCCTAGCCTAATCACGAGGAGTAAGCAGATGGCTAGGCAATATTTGACACATGACTTATCTGTCAGTGTGCATAGTCACGTACTGAATTCACTCAGTGTTTGACCTTGATTGTCTTATAGACTCTGTCAATCAAAGTGGCATGTGATTCTTCAAGCCAAGGTAAATTTCCTCTGTAACTACAATCAGATTGTTGCTAAGGCAGTGCTGTCAGTCACTGAGTTATTCCCAGTGGTAGGCTTTCCCCAAGTATACTTGAGAGTCAACAAACTCTCAGTTAAATGCCATTAGAGGACAATTTATCGTGTATTTAGGATTACTATGCTACATCTAACTATGAGGAGAGAATTGAGAAATTTAATTTAATGAAGCAAGTCAAGGCTTACCCTAAAAGTAAGCATAATCTTCAATTTTAGTCCAAACAAACCAATTATATAATACTTAGCAAACTCACTCAAAATCGTTTTACTAAACACACCTGTAAGACAAAACATTCAAGGTATGCATTTTTTTTTTTTTGGTTTTTTTCGAGACAGGGTTTCTCTTTATAGCTCAGGCTGTCCTGGAACTCACTCTGTAGACCAGGCTGGCCTTGAACTCAGAAATCCGCCTGCCCCTGCCTCCCAAGTGCTGTGATTAAAGGCATGCGCCACCACTGCCTGGCAAGGTATGCATTTTTAATTAATTTTTTATTGTATGTTTTGTGGGCCAGGGCTTAGGTAATGGGAGGGTAGTTTCTGGTGTCCACAGAAGTCAGAGGTGTCAGAATCCACAGAGCTATAGTTACAAGGTGCTACTGGTGTATATACTGTGTCCTCTATTAGAATAGGAGCCACTTTTACCCACTAAGTTACCCTCCAGCCCATAATGACATATTTTTTGGTTGTTTTGTTTTGAAATCATGGAAAAAATCTATTGTCACACATTTCATGTCAAAAATTTAGATTCCAAATATACTCTTTGCTACCCAATGTTTAGAAGGCTAAATATTCTGAGCTTCATTTTACTAAGTTATAAAATGAAACTACATAAATATATCTTCTTGGGTTACCATGAAGTTGGAATTACATATAAATACTGCGAGCATCAAGTAAGATCTAATAGATATGTTCATAAATATTAGTTTACACTCTTAATCTTCTTACAATTATTTTATGAAATTTTGGATTTTAATAGACTGGTTGCATTTTAACCAGAATAGGGCAATATAAACTCATCAGGAAAAAAAACATAAAGAAAACTATTATGTAGATCTGTCTTACTTTACTGCAACATATAATCAACACATCTGTATCATATAATGGATGCACAATGCTATGCCTGCATAATAGCCATGTGAAATATAGACAACCAAAATTGAGATGTTCTAAAAGTAAAACATGAACCACATATCTAAAGTTTGTTATTACAACTATAAAATATTCTACTAACAAATTTTATATCAATAAATAAATGTTTTAGATAAACTATAACAAAATTAGAATCACTTGCATTTTGTGTTTTTTTTTATTTCCTTTTCTTCATTTATATGTATTTGTTTCTTTGACACATATGTGCAAGCAGGAGGGTAAGCAAGAAGAAGACGCCCAAGTCCCTGAATACATTATTATAGGGACTCATGGGCACTAGGAAGAGAATTTATGAATTTCTCTGTTAAAAGGGCACAGAGCCACCTCTTCAACTCCTGTTACAGGTGTATGTTTGTGTGTCTGTGTGTGTGTGTGTGTGCGTGTGCGTGTGCCTGTGCATGTGCCTTCGTGTGTCTGTGAATCTCTGTCTGTATCTGTATATGTGTAACTATGTATGTTTTTTATGTGTGTGTGTGTGTATGTGTATTTTAAGGTGACTACTAGATAATATATTTGCCTATGTGTCTCAATTAACAATCTGGAAAAGAGTGGAGAAATATTTCATTGTTCTCCAAAGAATTTCTCAACAAAAAATTTAAGAGATGTTTTTGAAACCATGCATGTAGTTTATCCCTCTTTAAACATAGCCCTTGGAAATTAACATGTATATTCAGCAGAGAAAAGGTGAATGTGAAAAGTTTTGAGGAGAAGATATTATGGGGAAAAAAATCAATGTCAAATTGCTAATAGTGGCATTGGACATGAAAAACACATTGTCCTCAATGACATTCATAGTGTACACTCTTAATAGGGTAATATTTTCTGTGATAGCTACTACAGGGAATGCACTCATCCATGCTGAAAGTTGGAGTTTATTATCTCAACTTCATTCGATAGATAAGGAATTATATTAATAAAATCTGTTCCCCCTCTCCTTAGTGATTCATTCTTTATGGGACATTATGGGAATGTCACATAGTAAGGTGTACTTTATCCAAAGAAGACAAGACCAGAAATTAACTTTTCATTTTTTTTTCAAAAAAAGAAATAAAAAAAAAAGAAAAGTGCATGGATAATTTTTATTTGACCAGAAATATTTTAATCATGTGAGCACTTAATAAGGTACAGGTAATTATGTGCAATTACATGATAATCACTCTTGATGTAATTATCATTCCACTGCAGCTTTGATAGAGATAATCAGATGGTTACTGGTGAACTGAAAATTAATTGATAACAGGACATTTATAATTGCAAATGATCATGATTACCTTGGAGTACTATGCACACATTAGCATGTGAGTCAATGGCAGGAGGCTCAGGGACATTTATTTAAATAGAATGTCACAGAATGTGGAAGATTAGATCATAAATCTTCTTTTCACAGTTATAAGCTGAAGGGATGTTCTATGTCTGCCACAAGGAAGGGTTTTTGGCCATTTTCATTCAGTGCATTCACAGTTTATTTGGATAATGTCTGTTAGGCTGAGATTTTATTCACTTATGCATGTGTGTCTCATGATATGACTTTATTTAAAGCATATAAATAACAAATTATATTTTAGGAAGAATTCAGAATATATATATATATACAAGTTGGCTCTAGAGGCCTTACAAAATGTCACATTCAGTAAAGTGCTTGTGGCACACACAGAAATACCTAATTTTGAATACCTAGAACACTTGAAAAAATAGATACAAATAAAAACAGGTGTAGCAAAAAAGTGCCTGTAATTCCAGTGGAGGGGTTTGGGGGCAGGCACTGAGACAAGAGAATGTCTGGAGGGTTAATGGCCAACCATCCTGATCAAATCACTAAACTTTAGGCTCAGTTCATGACTCAATATCAGAACAATAAATTGGGGAAGGATTTAGCAAGACAACCAACATTAACTTTTGGAACACACACACACACACACACACACGCACACAGATATATAAAGGTAAAGTGGTTTAAAATTGCCCAAAGAGTGGGTGACAGAGCTATATAATTTCTGATCTCTTTATTTCCTGTTTAGGTTCATGCTATGGCAAGACTTCCAAAACTTGCTTTCTTCGTATATTACTTCAAGTGCGGTATAATTCCATAATAATCCAAAAGTGTTTATGAATGAACTCAATATTGGTGCAGATCTGTATTCTAAATATTATCAGTATTTTCATTAATATTCCATTTTTAAGAAAATCACACTAGAGTAATCATATATCTAATAAACACTTCCTTCTGAGATATAATGCATATCACCACAGAGAAACTCTTATGTTTTTCCCCTGTATGGCAGAACAGTTTTATAACCTTTGAGGTTAAGAATGGCTTCCAATAGCATTCCATACTTTAAAAAACAAAACTGTAAGCACTTCTTTATAGAGGGACTTATGTATTATGTATTAATTCAGTTCAAAGACATATGTATTACTGCCAGGGTTCTGCAGAAGTTTAAAACTCTCCCAGTGTATGAAAGCCAAACACAAATGCTTTCAACGTGAAGCAGCATAAAATATATACTATTAAAGCATGGCATCCTCCTACAGAATTCCACACATGTTCCATATCATACTTGGCCTAAGGGAAGGGGTATGGCTCTGAAAGTAGGAGGAAAATGATCTCAGATTGAAGGACATTCATATTTATGGAGGCCAAATACAAGGAATATAGGAAACAGGATTAAAACCTAAACTATCAACAAAATAGAGCAAAAAGAAGTAAAGTGAGCATAATGATTTAACCTTTTAACTCTTATATTTTTGAGATTATAATATCATTACATCATTCTGCCTTTTCTTTTCTTCTCTTCAAACCCTCCCATATAACTCTTTTTAATTCATGCTCTATTTTTCATTAATTGCTTTGTACATACACACAAAACAAACAAAAATCCTGATTAGTCTGTATAATGTCAATTGCATGCATGTTGAGCATTTGTATCGAACAACCAATTTGTGTGCTCTTCCCTCCTCTCTAGGAAAGACTTTCTTCCACTCTCAGCATTCCTTAAATTCCTGTGGTTCTTTTTTTCTTCTTTCTTCCTTCTTTAAATTGTACAAACAATTAAATTACATAGCACAGCATACATTATATTCCTACTGAATGGTAGGTACTATAATAGAATCTGAGAAGACTATTATCTTAGCAACTAAACCCTGGGCCTGAGAGAAGATGGTTTTAAGAGGGAGATATAGGAAAGTGAGTTCTGGGACACAGGGCATCCACATTAAAATAATGAGCCATCTTAATGATATAGGACCCTGTAGTAGGATACCATCCAGACAAGACTTATAGACAACAGAACTACTGAGAACTAAAGAATCACCTTGACATCCTCATTGCTTTACATAGACATGGCCTTAGGATATTATTAGATACACAATTAGTTACCAATTAATGTATGAAGGGAGTTGAGTCCAGGATTTAATACAAATACAAAAATAAAAAAAAAGTTTAGGTCTCAAATTAAAAAAAAAGCATTCCATTTATATGCAACATGCATTTAACCTTCTGTATGTTTTAAATCTATCACTATGTAAATACTACATAACTCATCGTAGTTCTTTGTATAAGATCAAGGCCTCCTAGGCTTACCCATCCATGTTAGAATATCTATTGTTTTTTTAGTTTTACACATGAATCTTCTGAGAATATGGTATCCAGTAATAAAACAAGTCATTAGTTTAGATGTATTTGGGACATCATTTTATAGCCATGACAAACTTCAGATTAAGAAGAGACAAATGCCATGGATTGGTTAGGTGGCCTCAGCAAAGAAGAGATATCTACAGACCTTTCTTCATATTATTAAATTTGTTTTTTTTTTTACCTTCCCCTTAAGGAGATTACAATATAGTGTTATAAATCAAATTTATATGTAAACACACTTGATTCTGGGCCATGTGATATGCATGTCATAATATGAGTACAAAGTGCTAGAAGATTCCTCAGACCTCATCCCTAGCTGAGCAGAAAGGGAAGGACTACGCAAACTGGAATTTGAAGGACAATTTGCTTCTATGATTGGGAATGTCAGGGTAAGAAAACCTAGGTACTGAATGCCTCAGAAGACAAATCAGCACTACTGAGTTCATGTCATCATCAGAAAACTCCCAGAAGTATATACATCCTGAAAATTTTCAAAATGAGGCAACATACCTTTAAGTCATCTTCTCTGAACAATCCACAAGAGAACATTTTAAGATTCATAAATTAAAAAGTATGACTCACTGCTATTATTTGTATGCATTCTATCTTCCAAAGATCTCATTTGGGAGCCTGATCTTAGATTCGACTTCTTTGAAGAGGACTTTTTTTTTTATTATTGGATGTTTTATTTACATTTCCTATGTTGTCCCCTTACCCCATCCCCCACTCACCCAGGAACCCCCAATCCCCCCACCCCTCCTCCTTCTTCTCTGTGGATGTAACCTCTATCTACCCCCACACCTCCCCACCCTCAAAATTCCCACCCCCTGGGGCATCCAGCCTTCATGCAGTCAAGGTTCTCTTCTTCCACCTATGCCCAACAGGGCCCTCCACTCTTACATATTCAACTGAAGCCCTGGATCCCTCCCTAAGTGCTCCCAGGCTGGTGGTTTAGACCCTGGGAGCTGTGGTTGGTTGGTATTGTTGCTCTCCTCATGGTGCCGCAAATCCTTTCAGCTCTCCTTCAGTCTTCACTCTAACTCCTCTATTAAGAACCCCATGATCAGTTCAATGGCTAGTTGTGAGCATCTGCCTCTGTGTATGTCAGACTCTTGAAGACCTCTGAGGAGATATCCATATCAGGCTCTTATCAGCATGCACTTTTTGAGAAACAGAGGCTTAGAGAAGGAACTTAGAACACTGGCAGCACCATTCTCAGAGGTAAGAGAGACTTCAGAGTGGGTTAGTGCTCAAGTAAGTGAGATATTATAGAAAAAAGAGCATGGCTCTTCCCTACTCTCTGAATCCTTATCTCACCACATAGTAATCACTTCTGTCACCATGATGTCATACACCACAAACATACACTATAATGCCATTCACCAAAAATGAAATAAACCAGCCCACCCAGTCATTAACCTCAACCTCTAATACTCTGTTAAGTGAACTTGTTACTTTGGTAACATACACAGCCTCAGGAACTAAATGATAGCAACAAAAGAAACATATCTGTATTATTCTAGCATTTATGTTTGGATCCTCTAAAAATTCCTGTTGAAATCCTACCTGTAGGTGTAGTAATATTAGAAGATGTAGCTTCTGGTATATGATTAGATAATAAGACTGAACCATTATGATGAAATCAGGACTTTTATACAAGACACTCTAGAGAGTCTTACGAGTCATAATACAGGAGGAACTAGAAAAAAAGACTGACAATAAACCAGAAAGTAAACTCTCATCAAATATCAACCTGTCAATACTTTGATCTTGGCCTTCCTAGGCTCTTTGACATAATTCTAAGCTAACTAAGACACGGATCTATTTTCAAGCAAAGGTGCTTTGGTTTTCTATCTCAGTACTTCTCGAACACTGGAGTTTCACCACCTGCTGTTTCATCAGAGTGACGAGTGTAACTTTGTTTCCACAGACATGACATTCCCTACTGCATTACGGAAACACCAAGTCCCAACTCATTCTTTTTTTTTTAATGTGTATACATGTGTGATTGGATATAAATAGTTGAATGAAAGTGTTCACAGAAGTAGTGGATCTCATCCAATATACTGGAACTGAAGGTAGAGGTGTTTGTCAACTATCTAATGTGGATGGATGGATAAAAGGAGGACATGAACTCAGGTCCTCTGCAAGAGCAACAAGTGCTCTTAACTGCTAAACCATCATTGCTCCAATCCCTCTTTTAGTTCTTACACTGACTCCATGAGATAATTTTTTTAATCTTTAGTAGATGAGGAACCATTAATTGAGATCAATTCTAATAGCAACAGGCAGCTTTGTTGAACAATGAACTTCTAACGGCTTTCTCCATCCCCCATTATGACAAGAGTAATAGAACCAATGCAAATTAACTTTCACACTGATTGTCTAATAATAATATTTTATCTGTCCATTTGTACTCTTTAATTTTATCCCTCCAAAGTTCTGCTACAATGAGAAAAATATCCAGATAAATATTTCAATAAAAACATAAATTTCCTGTTGATACTCAGAGACAGAAGTGTTTGATTCTGTAATATAAACTCAGATCCAGGTAAATGACAGCATACAATAGCAAATAATGATCACTCAGAATCCCAGGCTATAAGCTAATGTAAACAGGCAGCTTTTGTGAAAATTTACAAGCCTGAGTAGTCATAGACCTTGTAAATAGGTAGCCTTGGCAGACAATACCAACTTAGATAAGGACAAGCGAGTCATAGGCAGAGTCATAGTGACTTGTCCCCTGAACCTTCACCCAGCCAATACCTGGTTCTGAAAGATATCTGTATTCCCCCTGAGCATCCACACTCCAGTGTCATTCCCTTCCCCACATCCTGCCTTTCTGTGTTTATAACCCCTGTGTGAATGAATTACGATTTGAGAAAAAAATAAATTATTTAAAAAAAGAAAAGAATCCCAGGGCTTCAACTTCACTAGCTCTGCATCATGCTGTATGTCTTGGTTAAAGTCCACGAACCTGATCGCACCAACACTCAACATCAACATAGTAGATTATGCCTCTGTTGACATTGCTTTTCAAGCCAAATGATCTGTTTGCTTAGTTGATCACTGTGTCCTCATTAGAAGCTTTCACTCCATCAAAATCATATTTGGTGAGTCTGGCAAAGTACTCAACTATATTTGTGATCTCTTTTGTTCGGTTGGTAATTGCAAAGAAATTTACCATCCTTTTGATAAATGGAGAGCCCCAAAGCAGACATACAAACAAATTCTCATTTCTGTAATGTCTGATTATTAGCAAACAGAAACACAATCTACCAATGTACAGATCACTGATAGTGATTCTGAACATAATATCTATATTATAAACTGAGAGCTTCAGCATTCCTTGAATTTATTTCACCTAATCATAATTTTCTGTTCCTTTCTGATTCCCTTTCTACTGTTACCCTCTCCATTTATTCCTGGCTCCATTTACCCCTCAATTGCAGTTACTTCACTCCAGTCAATATATCTAGTACCCATCGTTTTGGCTAATATTTAATAACCTGTTAACTCGTGTGATATTTTCCACTCTATCAGGGATCTATAATCCAATAGACACTGCTGACTTTCCTTGAGATTCAATTTCCTTCCTCCAAGATAAAGAGGACAATGATGGACAAAACAAAGATTTCATCCAAGTCCAGATGGTGAACTAATGAGTTCATAAGGGTTACTTACAAGGCCACTTTCCCATCAATAAACCACCACACCATATTAGAGCCAGTAACACACAAATCTGCTTCATTTGGGATTCTATTTGTAATTTCAGGGAAGCTCTACTAAAGAATCTTCTTCTCCAGTAACTGTGGTTGGCTTAAATGACCTCCAGGAGAGGCTTCAAGAGTCTTTTAAGTTTCAGGAACTTCCTGAGCTTTACAAGTTTCTTATGATTTTCATGGTCCTCCAAATCTTTCCTCCTCCAGGAAAAAAATTTTTCTACCTAGAGGAAACAGTATTATAGCTAGCACAATTTTTTTCCTACAGAAATCAGAACTCATTTTCTTTCCTTATTGATAAACATTTAAAGCTTTCTAACATATATCAATAAAACATCATCATCCTAAGACAGAATTCAAAGATTCTCAGCAAGTGTGGGGCAAGGTATGAGAACTTAGTATTCTTAATAAAAGGTTTATATAAGTTACTGTTTTCTCAAGGACCAATGGTTCCCACCAATACATAAGTGACAATATTAGTAATTAAGTACATTAAGAGTTCAATAAACAGTATTATGGGAATAAAGCAAGTAAGTGTTATATAAATGAAATTTTCTTGTCTTTTATAGATTAGGATATGGCTAAGATTCTAGTCTGCCTCATAATTAGGAACAGAGAGCAAAAATAAGGTTCTAATTAATGTTTTTTTCGGTAATGTTAAAACACCTGCAAGAATTTGTTTTGGTGTAGATTTCATATGATGAATGGCGAAGGATGGACTATATAGCCACCCACTGGTCTTTATTGAAGGGTTATTTTATATATAACATAAACATTACATTTGAATTATATAAAAGTAAACTTAATCTCAGTACTTTCATATCCACTCACCTTTAACATTTAGCATTAATTTTACATTTTTACTTCATTACATATACAGAATACATATAAGCACAAATATATAGGATTATAAAAATATAAAACCATATTATACTTGCTTACCTTTTTTCCTAAATGATGAATGCTGTTCAAAATCACCCTACGTCCAACTTCATCATTATTTAGAGTTCTGTAATGCTATATCATTTTCATCCAGCTCCCTTTGTCTACAGGACATTTATATGCCTGTTCTATAATATAATAAAATATTCCAATAAGCATTCATTTGAACATGTTTGTGAAAATATGGAAAATTCATATCGAAAATTTGCTTTAAAGAAACCTTGTATCTTTCTTGTGTATGGATCACATTAACTCCTTCAGAAGTTAAGATATTCAATATTTTTATTTGACATCACAATTCTGGTTGTTGTAAGCTTTTGTAGTTTTCAAGCTATTAAAATAAAATGATGCCCTGCCTTTGTTAATATTATCACTCTATATTGCTGTTCATTGTATACAAGATATTTAATATACACTTATGTTCCCATCTCTAACTTTTGTTTCCCTGGTTCTATCCGTTTGCATATTTTGTCCTGTACAGTACTTTAAAATTGATGTAGCTAAAAATTCTCCCTTTCTTTTTTCCTCAGTGTTTTGTTTCTCAAGTTCCTAAACTTTTCTAGTCTGTTTACCTTCAGATTTTTTACTCCTATGCTGTCTTTATTCTAAAAAAGATGAGCAAGAGGAGGAGAAGAAGAAATTGAAGGGAAAAAAAGAAGAAGGAGAATAAGAAGAAAGGAGAAAGAACAGAAAGATTAGGAGAAGAAGAGTAGGGAAAGAGAAGCAGAAGAAATAATAGTTTGTGAATATTTGAAACTGCTGGGTAAAATTGGATCATTAGCATGTATAATAAAGACAACTTTTTATAGGTTTTTGAAGTGAAAATGAAGTTTATTGTTATTTATATTTTGTTTTGTTTTGTGTTTTATATTTAGGGCCTTGGAGGATGTGACTGTTAGGTGTGATTTTTAATAAATCCATATAAGATATTTTAATTGCTGAGTCATTTTCCGAAATTCAATGAGCTCTCCTAATCTGGACATAGAAATTGAAGAACAGACAGAGTACTTTTTGCATAGAAGTGTGTTGTGCTTTTCAATCAAGGTCTGCTTCAGATTACAGTCAGTGGTAACAGTCTTCAGGTAGTTCTGTCTTTCTTATTTCCTACTTACTGTGTCTCTATTAATAATGTCTTCATATTTTTCTTCAGGTGGCTGTTAGTTGAATTTCATTTTCTGATCCCCTCAAGTGTACACAGAGGTAGTAGGCTTGCTTATTTTATACTGTTCCATGTTATTGGACTATCTAGTTTCAAATGCTTTCAATGACTATAAAACTTTGATTGAAGAGTCCAAGAAGAAACTGAACAGAGTAAAAGATCAGCCCCTTCTAGCTATTTATGACTTATTTTTGTTGGATTGTCCACACTATTGTCTCCAGAGCACTGATGACCAAGTGTATTAATAGATGAGCAAGAATTTCTGTACCTTTCTTATTCTGAAGAGAAACATTTTTTTACTGTTTACAGTAAGGAATAATACATATATTTTATACTTATATATTCATTTATGTTATATAGTACAGTTAATTTCCTAAATTTTATTAAACATGAAATTATTTCAAATTTTATTATACACATTTGATTTTGTAATTATAAGGGAATGGCAATGTTTTCAAATATTTATTTCTAATATTTGAGAAGTTAATAAATCCTAATGACATGTCAGAGGAAAACTTGCAGAAATAAATTCCTACCTTTCCTTGTGGGTCCAGAAGATCATTGTTAGTTTGAGCCAGAGATTCTTTTGTGTCCCAGGATGAACTCCAATTTGCCATATAGAGAAGGACAATTTTGAATTTTTATCCTTTTTTTTCTATATTCCAAGTGCTGAGATTATAGGCATACATTAGCATGTCCAGTCCATGATGAAAATCTAATAAGATTTCTTTTACTTTATATTTAAAGCACTTTAGATTATTGGCAATTAATTGGTCAACCTCTTCCAGGACTTAAATATGAAAACATCTGAACCTGTATGTTTTATGTATTTAGATACATGAAAGAAGTTGTTTCCATTAGTCTTCCATTAATAATTCATTTAATAGCCAGGAAGGGGTTTTTTTTTTATGAAGCAAATTTTGGTCTAACTTTATCCAAGAAAACCACATTTTTTGCATTAATATATCTATAAATATAATGATTCTGAAAACTTCCTATATGTTGGTGTGCTTATTTCATAGTTTTAGTGTTTCACCCTTATTGGCTTCTTATTTTCATAATCCAAGCATGTCAAACTTGACTTTCTCTCAATCTCTAAAGAAGCATATTCTCTTTAATTCTAAATATTTTCTGTGTTGATGATTCCTACTATTTTGCATTTGAAGTATGTGCTTTTCACTGGTTTATTTGGCTTTTGTTTGTCATCTAGCCTCTTGATTTAAGTGTTTAGATTTATTAACTACAACCTTTCATATTTATGAACGTTTATATTTGTAAATTTTTATTAGTAAATTTATGCCTCTATGTGAGGGTAAAAATAAATGGTCCATAATTTAGCTAGACTTTCATCTTCAAAACAACAGCCATTCCGAAGTTCAATTTTAGGCTTATGGCTCTGCAATAAAATAATTTAATGCATAGTAGTTTTCATGTATTTTAATTGAAATAAAATGTTTAAATCACTTCAGCACTCCTTTTATAAAAGCATCCCTAAGTTATTCTCTCTCTCTGTCTCTCTCTGTCTCTCTCTGTCTCTCTCTCTGTCTCTCTCTCCCTCTCTTTTTCTATCTGCCTCTCTCTGTATGTGTGTGTGTGTGCGTGTGCGTGCACGCGTGTACACAAATGCTTGAATAATGCTGTGGTATGCTACTGAAGCAAGTAAGAGCCTCTAACGTGCAAAGTAGGCACTATACCTGTGAGATGTACACTAGAAAGCATTTAAAGATATATATTTTTTTTTCTCCGTTTGCAGGGTAAAACATTTTAGTCACATATTGAAATAACCCAATTGTTATTTCTCCTTTGTAAATGAAA
Organism: Grammomys surdaster; assembly: GCF_004785775.1. Classification (NCBI taxonomy): domain Eukaryota; kingdom Metazoa; phylum Chordata; class Mammalia; order Rodentia; family Muridae; genus Grammomys; species Grammomys surdaster. Next base: position 13,825,900 of record NW_021604665.1, on the reverse strand, counting down.
GCCAGAAGGACCTATAGAAATGGCCAGAAGTAAAATCAAAAGGGTCCTTTATTTTTCCTTACCATTTTAATTTTATTTTCAATCTGAAGTAGCATTAACAGACAAAGGACAATATTGACATCAATTAGAGGCATTGTGAACATAAATTTTAATTTCATATTAAGGAAATAATCTCATATATATGTATAGATACATATATATGTATATATATGTATACATGCATATATATATATATATACATATATATATATATAATTTTTTTCCAATTGTAATTTATACTCATTCACACAGGGGTTATAAACACAAAAAGGCAGGATGTGGGGAAGGGGATGACACTGGAGTGTGGGTGTTCAGGGGGAATACAGATATTTTTCAGAACAGGGTATCGGCTGGGTGAGGGTTCAGGGGATAGGTCACTATGACTCTGCCTATGATTCACTTGTCCTTATCTAAGTTGGTAATATCTGCCAAGGCTAACTATTTACAAGGTCTATGACTACTCAGGCTGGTAAATTGTCACAAAAACTGCCTGTTTACAATAGCTTATAGCCATCTGTTTCAGTGTTTATCCACAGAGACCCAAGACTTGGTGTTAGTATACATGTATGACAGGTCTATTGCTGATTTTAGGCCTATGGATGATTTTAGGTCTTCAGTGTATAAGCAGGGATGCCCCTGACCTCTCCTCCCTTCTCTAAGTATAGACAGGCTGTGGTGAATCTAATCTTGCGAAGGCAAGGATAGAGGCCTGACTTCCAGTAATTGAAGGGGACCTTGTAATGGCTCCGGTCCCGCTGTTGTTGTCCAGTGAGGCATGAGAGCCATATTCATCCCGTTGTCTTTTTCCTGGAGAGGGGATACTTTTGACATCAACCCCTATGCAGTCAGGCTTGTCCCTCAGGGATCCCAGAGAGATATTTTTAACTTTTATTGATATTCCCTTGCAGCGCTTAGCGTCACAGCCTAAGCAAGAATTCAGGTCACCTGTCAGAGGGGGTTCTGGGTGGCCCCTCTCTGCCTGGTCTAGGGGCGGGAGTACCCTCTTTTAGGTTGGGTGGAGATGGGTTTTGGGAACACCCTGGATAAAGTAACAACCTCATCTTGAGTCTCATGGTCCTCCATAGCTAACTTATGATAATGTGTCTGAATAGGTTTTGCTATCAAATTATTTATTTATGGTTTCACAGAGTTAGTCAGCCTATTTGAGGCCCAGGGACCAGAAGAAATAAGCAAAAACAATCCATATAATGGTCCCAAGATGAGATGATGTAGGGTTGACAACCCTGGAGAGGTTAAAAACCAATTCTTGTACCAGCACAAGGAAATAATCTCTTAACGTTGAATATGATACCCTTTCCCACTCAATAATCAACATTTTAAAACCTGTTTCTTAGTTTCTAGTTTCTATGGAAAAAATTATAAAAGCAACTTAATGGAGAAAGTAGTTATATTCATTTCAAAATTATGGGTTCATCAGTTTGGGGAAGTCAAAGTAGTGAACCAGCTAATCATGTTATAGCCATGGTCAAGACCAGAGAGCAGTGAATTAGTATAGCAAAACAAAAGTGCAGCATACTCTCTCCACTCCTATGTATGCTAAAATTCCCTACCAATTTAACACACAAACATCTACACATTAGGCATAGGTCTCTACATCTTAAGGTAACTAAGATAATTCCTCACAGACTCACCTATAATACAAATTAATCTAGATATTTCTTTGAAATAGCCTTCTTAGGTGACACTCGAGTGTGTCCTTTACAATTAAAGCTAAACCTCACAGTTGTCTTACTCAATACTTGCTACATTTTGACTGGTTATCCTATCAGATGGGAAGTCAGGTCTCCCTGTGGATTTTCCAGATGTTAGTGAGAGTAAGCAGGGGTGTAAAGGAAAGGAAACCCTGAAATATTGAGATGAGAACGTAAATTGTTGTGAGCATTATGGAAAGTCCTAAGGAGGTCTATCAGTAACTAAAAATAAAATTACTTCATGCTTCAATAATCTAGTGTCTTTGATTCCTTTTTGTTGCCATAATAAAAAACAAAAACAAAAACAAAAGTAATTTGGGGAGAAAAGGATTTATTTACTTACATGCCCTTGCCAAACTCCATCATGAAAGGAAATCAGGGCAGAAACTCAAGGTAAGAACCTGCAGGCAGGAACTGAAGCAGAGACCGTGAAGGAGTGCCACATTCTGGCTTGTTCCCTCATTTGCTCAGCCTGCTTTCTTGTACAGCTCAGGCCCATTTTCCCAGGTATAGTATAGTGGCCTCACCTTTCATACATCAGTCATTATGAACACACCTGACGGAATTGCTGACAATCCAGTAAGATGTAAAAATGTTAAAAGGTGAAGCTTCCTGTTCCCAGATTACTCTAAAATGTGTCAAACGGACAGAAATAAGTAAATAAGTAAATAAATAAATAAATAAATAAATCAAACACACAGTCTGCAATTCAAAGAAGAGAACATAATTCTTGATAAATGTCTGTGTTTGCCTAGTAACTGTATCATGTTAACTGTAGCAATGGCTAAGATGTGGAAACAATCCACAAGACTGTTGATGGCTAATAGCTAGTGTATAAGACACACACAAGCCAATCATAAGAGAGGGATCATTTGTCATAACACATGGGAATCATGAATCTGATGTTATATCCATTTAAATAAGCCAAACATAAGAAAAGAAATACTGTATCATCTTGTTTCACTGTACCATCTACAAAGTCAACTCATGGAAGATATGGGTGGTTATTGGGCAATAGGAAATCAGGATCTAGGAGATGTGAGTCTAGAAATAGAACCTTGCATTGATATGTAATCTCTAGACAACTAAGGTCAGTAGTGTGACTACAGAGGATGTAAACATGTAACTGAGACACTGCGGAGATGACTCAGTATGTAAAGTGCTTACCTTAGTAGTAGGAGGATTTGATGTCTATCCTCAGCACCATGGATAAATTCAACAGCAGCACTGAAGACACAGTTACGGGGAGGCTCACACAGAAAGATCCCTAGGGGTTGCTGAGATGCTAGTCTATGCTAACTAGCAAAGGGAATCCAGAGCTGCAAGTCTTTAACTGAGTTTTCAAAGGCATATTTCACAGTTACTCACTGGCAGTTAGTGTTGCAGATCAGAAATGGAATGACAGGCAGTTTCTCTTTTCATTGCAGCTAATTTATTCTTACCCCCACAACCCAGAGTCAAATTTATTTTGCATGAGGAATTTCCACTTGAACCCTACGCTTCAATGCTTTACCGTGATATGTCTGAAAGGTTTTACTTAGTTCAGTGTTCGCAACCCGGTGTTGAATGTATTCCACGTGGAGACTGAGGAATTGGTTCATCTTAGAAGAAATGCTCACCTGTTATTTCTCATCATTCCTCACATTATGTCCTATTTATAAAACTCTTAATACTAGGGAAGATATGAGTTGAACACATAGCCTATGGATTCCATCTTCTCTATAAAATCTTTACCCTTGTAATTATTCAAATTCTGTTAGCCTTCTACTTAACAAACTCGGTTCCCAGTTGCAAGGATTTTTTTCTGGTGTTCCCCTTTAATACAGAAGTATGTACCTTATTGCGTTCTCTAGCAACCCTGTCCATTCTTTAATTATCTCACTCTCTCTCTCCATCCCCTTTGTCTTTCACATCCTCCTTCCTTCTCTAGCATAAATTTTCAGTTTTTTTTTTAAATTTTTAACATTGTGTTGTGTCTAATTTGATTATCATTCACATATACATTATATTTATCTTCAATCCAGATTCTCATTGAAAAATAAAAATAAAAAGTACAAATCTTTGGAGTATTTTTAAAAGTACAAGGATCTGTGTCTTGTTTACTAGTGTCAGTAATTTTAAATGAATTTCAGGGTGCAAACATCCTTCTCAGTTAATTTATACCAAAGAACTAGGACACATTATATCAGGTTTCTAATAAAAGAGGATTAATTTTGTTTATCTAAGCTGTTTACCTGATTACCATCTTTAAAAAAAACACTATCCTCATAAAATAGCAAGAAACAGGACCCCATTTCTTGAATACTATAAGGAAAGCTCCAAATTCAGACCTTTATGGACTCCTAGTATTTCTCTTGTGGGGAGATAATATTTAGGTAATCATTCGGGCCTTCTCAACTCACAGTTATCTTTCACTTTCCATTTCAATTAGTTTAGCCAAAATCCAGAACTCCAGTGTGTTTTGACTCCATCTGGAAAACTTCTCATCATGGATCAACCTTATTCCAATACTGCTATCCTCGGCTCAATTTAAAAACACAGTCATACTTTACCTCTCTCTAAGTCTCTGAACAAGCACATGGCAGACTCATTCAAAGCATCTCTGGAGTATCTCAGATCTCTCTCCTCCCACGACCTGTCACTCCCTATACCAAACAGCTGTATCTGATCTTTTATTGTTTATGCTTTAGGGAATTTCAAATATATCTTTGTGAAATATCCAGTTGTGGCATTTGTCTGCTCAGAGATTTTCAATTACTTCTCACTGTTCATTTAAAAAAAAGCCCAGAAAACTTAATAGGAATTACCTGTGTAAGCAAACCAATTCCTGCCCTTCACACCTATATCATATATATATATATATATATATATATATATATATATATATATATATATATATATATATATCTTGGTCACAATGACTTTATGCCAGTTACTAGAAGTTTCATAGGCTTTTTCTTCTCATTCTCCATTTCTGTGAACACTAGCCCTTTATAATATGATACTATTGTTCTATTTACATAAAGACACATACTCCAGGCGAAAGAATCGATGTCCTGCTTTCACTCACCCATAACAGATAATATTCATATTCACCACTAAGCACGTCCATAAATGCAAAAACACATGGCCAGATATGTAGCTTCTCTTCCTCTACCCTAGGAAATAAGCCCCAGAAGAGTACAGGTATTATATTCATTTTTCTGTGCAGGGGATTGAACCCAGATATTCATATTATAGGCAAAAGTTCTCCTACTGGGCCAGATGGCTATCCGTGGAAACTGCCTTCTTTCACTGTAACTTCCAGATCTACACAAATTCTTTCAATATACAAAAGGGACAAAATGCAGAGTTACAGAATATACAAAACAAATTCAAATAACAAAAATCACTTAATGCTACACTGCAATAAGAACGTAGTTCTTACAAAGAGCTACACACACTAGCTCAAGGCTAAGGAAGTTTGATAGATCTTAAAGAACCCTGAATATGGCTTAGACACCAACTCCTAGAACTATGTTATCAAATATACAGGGGTAGGAAAACTGATAAATATACAGATGCAGCAGTCCCTAGAAGTTAGTCAAAACTAATTACATATTGGGTATAATGGCATGAAGTTGATTTGGGGCCAGTCATTCATTCCTCATTGAAAATACAAGCAAACAAACAAACAAAAGACACAACAAAAATAAAAACAATGAATGAAATTAAAAGCCCCACATAAAATTTGGCTTCCACTATGTGCCATACCCAAAGTTACAGCAAAATAATTAATAAACTTATCTAGAATTCAATTTCACTTTTTTGATACTCCATACTCTGAGAGTTTTCTTTCAGTTTTTATTGCATTTTGTTGGCTTCTTTTTCCACACCACATGGCTCAGGCTGGCCTAAAATGAATGCATCATGGATCTCAAGTTGGCCTAGAACTTATATTTCTCCTGCCTCAGCCTCTTATGAGTGGGAATTACAAAAGGCCACCACAATGTTGACATTCTCAATTTCATAACTGCTATGCAATTTGTTCTCTTAAATTAAACACCAGCATATTTAGAACCTTAGGGTATGACAGTCACTTTTTCTGCTTTATCTCCTATTGCTATTCTCAGTTATATAATGGTTTTAACTCAAGTGACTATCAACTGCCTTCACCTCCAAAATTTAATGTAATGCATTGAAGTGGAAATTTCTGGATTCTTCAGAGACTCGATTGTTTTATGTGATGTTTTTCTGGAAACTATCTTATGAGAGGATTTTTGCTCAGGCAGAAATATGGGAGGATGTTTTGCTGAGAACAAACATGTAATGTTATTCTGGAAGCTGCCAGTAAAAGAGGTATTTGATGTTTTGCTAGAGTAGACACTTGCAAGAATACATGCTGTTTGGAAGGGATAATATAACCCAACAGACAGTGCAACAAAGTGTGGCATTGGTTCACCTTGCTACTCTTTGCTGGTCATCTTTGGGTTTTGTTGATGCTGGTCTTCACTGATGACACTGTGACATTGGTTCACCTTCCCTTTTTCACTGATCATCATTTGTCATGATTTCATAGAGAGAAATGTACCAAAGAACTTCTGGTAATGTTCTGGAAGCTTATTGACACTTCTGTGGACTCAGGCTGACTGGCAGAGCTTCATGGATTCTTTGGGCTCAAACTCCCATTGCTGATTCCTAAATGGCATTTGCAACTGGATCAAGCTACTATTGCTGATTCAGGTGAACTGACCTGCTATTATCCTAACAATGGAGATTCAAATCACTCCAAGAATTATTTCTAAATAGGTCGACATCCTCCTTTGCCCTATTAAACTTTTCTTTCTACTACCTTTGGTGAGTGGTAGGCTAGAAGGGATGATAAAGGTTTTAAGAACCCTTAGTAAAGTAGGTTTTGAAAAATATAATCCTACAATGCACAATTGTGGGCTTATAGTCACAATGCAGTATAACTGAAACTCAATGACAACAAAAAAAATTAAACTAAATTTAGTAATTTTTTAACCTCTTTAAATTCTCAATAAGCACAAAATGTACCTAAGCATTTGACTAGTTGATTGTCTCAAAAGAGATGTTATGAAAGTTAGCAGAAGAAATAAGAGAGATATGAAAAACTATTACAAAAGCAGCAATCAAAAATAGAAATAAGAAAGGAAAATCTACCTTAGTTTCAGAATTCAGGAACAAGAAAAATTATTAGCCATGTCCTAACCATAAATATACAAGACAAGTAACTCAAGGATAAAAATAAATGAAGGCAAAGTTTGTCAAAAGTTATACAAAAAAGTAAAAGTTTAAAATATGGCTATGTCAAAAGTATCTTAGTGTTGTTTAGATCAGAAAGAAATCAAAGGGAACAAATGCCATCCACTCCAAATAGCTTTTAAACTTAAAGAAAGTATTGTGGATGGCAGTTTAGAAATCTTACAATCTACAAATCAACTGCAAAAAGGTCCTTTTATTTTTTTCTTCTACAAGACAATACGGCAATAGTTGTCTGAGAAAGCAGAGAAAGGTAAATGTTCAAAACACTTGATGGATTGTCCACTTAACGTGAAATGCACAAGGCAGGCACGTGTGATATCCTTCATGGAACCATCTCTAAAGTCAACTTGTGTGTTTTGTATCATTTCCCGTGCTCTGTAGTACTGATCCTCAATGTTTTTAGAAAACTGGCTTATAAAATTCTACAGTTATCTTAAACAGAACAAAAAAGGTAGGTCATGATAAACTAAAGCACACTACTCTCACATATTTTATATTTCTTGATATTTGTTTTGGTTTGATTTTGATTGTTCAGAATGAGTTGTTGAAAAATGACCCTGCACATGAGAGGCAAGTAGTCTACCAAAAATCTATGTCACCAGCTCTTGAAAATTAATATCTAAAATATTTTTAAGGTTCATTAGGGAGAATTGGAGATTAGATTTTTCTAATTTTGATGTGAAATGTCCCCATACTTGGTCTTCTGGTGACACTGCTTTGGAAAATAGTAGAACCTATGGAAAGTGAGCCTTACTGGTAGAAATAGGACATTGTGGTTGACCAACCCCACATCATGTTCATTGGTTGCTTTCTAATTGCAAGTTCAATGTGAAGATCCATTCATACTTTACCACCACACTAACTACACCATGATGCACTGTAATTCATTAAACTGTAAACCAAGTTCAACTCTTCTTCCATTAAGTAGTTTTTAAAAATCAAGAACTTAGCCACAGGAATAAAAAAGTTACTAGTATAGCAAATTGGTACCAAGGAACTGACCTGTTGCCCTGATATAGCTGGCCATATTGTTTCAAGATCTTTGTAACAGATTTGTGGAAAAAATGTGGAAAAATTTGTAGCTTCAGGCTAAAAACTTTTTGGAACACTCAGTGGATTACTCTGGTAGGAGTTTGGAAGAAAAAATATCTAGAGAAATTGCCCAAATATCTACAGTTTCTATTCAAGTTGCAATATCGATGTCATCTGCTGCTAAGTGTGCACCTCATAGAGTGTGGCCTATGATCGAGGGAATGAGGAAGAGAAGACTAAGGATCATTTTACTGTTGAATTTGCACATTATTTAGGCACCACCCAGAAGTAGATGGATGTAGCATTACAATCCCATTCTGGAACAACTCTGAAAGACACCAGAGAAACAAATCTTCACGGAGTGCAAATCTTCAGGCAACACATATGCTCAATACATTTTCTTTGTAAGAAAAAAATGGCCAGGTGTTCAATTGTTCACTGCTCTATGGGCTGTAGTCAATGTTCAATCCCAGATTGTTAGGGACTAAAAAGAGCATGATAGGAAAATTGGTGAGAAAAATACCTGGTGAAGAAATATGTGGATACATCTCTGCAAATGGGAAATGGTGTGAAGATATTTGTATCTCATGCAAATATTCATCAAACGGTTACATCAGCAAAGAAAGTTCAATATTCAAGCTGACAGGAAGATCCATTCTGTGAACAGTCTGTTTCTCCAACCATTTCTAGCACACCCAATACACCTATGAACAAAATGACCATGGTGGCAGAGTTGGAGTTTGTGAAAGGGCTAAACAACATGGACTTCCACTCACCAAGGCTGACCTAGCTGCAGCTGCTGCTGAGTGCCAGGTATGCTAACAGTAGAGTCCAACACTGAGTCCTAGATGTGACTTCATTCCCCAGGGTGACCTGCTAGCAACCTGGAAGCAGGATGAGAATGGTCAACTTTGTCCATGGAAAGAACAATGTTTTACCCTTACTGGTGTAGTCATTCTGATTATGGATTTACATAACCTGAAAACAATGCTTCTTCCAAACCACGATCTGTGTACTTATAGAGTGGTGTTTTCACCATTATGATATCCCACATAGTACTGCTTCTCAGTTCACAGTCCGAAAAATATAAGAGTTGGCCCACAACCACCAAATCCACTGGTCTTAACATGCTTCCTGCCATCCTAAAGTAACTTGTCTGATAGAAGGATGTAAAGGACTTTTGAAAAAACCACAGTTAAAGCACCAATTAGTTGGCAGCAGCTTGGAAGACTAGGGTAGGATTCTTCTGAAGGTGATATATACTATGAATCAGCATCCTGTATATGATAACAGTTTCATCTGAAGTCAGAATCCATGGGTTCACAAATCAAGGAGTGAAAAGAAAATAATCCCACTCACAAGCACCCATAGTTACCCCATAGGAAACCTTTTGCTTTCTGTTCCCTTGAACTTAAGTTCTGTTGGCCTAGACATTTTCATTACAGATGGGGGACTGGAAGCTTAGATTTTCCCCTAGACTCTTTGAGCTTCTGAAGCCCTTAAGGCAAGAGGCTAAGAAAAGAATAATAGTGTTAGTAGGGTTGACTGATCCAAGTTACCAAGGGGAAGTTGGATTGTTTCTCTACAACAGAGGTAAGAAATATTATGTTTGCCACACAGGAGATCCTTTAGGGTATCTGTTGGTGTGACCATTTTGTGTGATTAAAGTCAATGGAAAACTACAACAATGTAATTCAAGCAGTATGACAAGTCAGAATGAAGGTATGGGTCACTCCTCCAAGAAAAGAGTCAAGATCTGCTCTTGGCAAGATCCAAGGTTGCTGAGGGTTGAAGAAAACAGAATTGGCAGTAGAAAAAAAGATAGTTATAAATATCAACTAAGGTCACGTGGCCAATTGCAAAACTGAAGATTATAACTGATGTAAGTGCTTCTGTAATATGTTATTAAGAATGTCTTTGTACAGATATTTGTGTTTTAGTTCCTTGATTTCTTTATCATATAATGTAACCTAAACTAAGATAACATCAGTGGTTATATTGAAGTTTGAGCTACTAAAAGAATGTTCCTGAAAAAAACATTGACATTAAAATTTATAATTTATTTGTGGTTGAAGGAGGGATAGTTATATCATGTTAGGAGTGACTACAACCTGGTTAAATAAATAATATGCTTGTGACTATATATAGGGGAGTCATGTTAGGTGTTATTATGATCTGGTTATTGTTTTTATTTGGAAATTAAATATAGCATGAGGAGATAAGATTGCGAGTTAAGTTGACAAGGGGTAAACTTATGATGGCTATTCTGGTTTGTCAATTTGACTAGCTGGAATTAAATAAATCCCAAATGTCTGTGTTCACATGTGAAGGATTTTCTATTCTTAATTAAACCATTTGAATTGGGATGGCCCATCTTACTCCAGACTGTAGGTGGGAAGATCCTCCTTTAATCATAACCATATATACTACTAGCAGCATCTATAAAAGACAAGGAAGAAGTAAGTTGGCTTTATCTTTGCCTGCTTTCTCAGTTTCTCTGGCTAGTCCATTTCTTCACTGATTCTACAGCCTATTTCTGATGATTCTTCAATATATTGAAAACCAGCAGGGACATCCACACAGACTGAACAACTACTGCATTTTTGAGCTTATATATTTTTGTCAGTTCTGCTTTTCTGGAGAGTCTTGACTAATATATGTATCTTCCCTAGAGGCTTGCATTTACCTGATTAACTTGAAAGACTCAGTTTGCTGTCTAACACACAATCCTTTAACAGAGAACAGAGCCATATTTGAATGACATAAGAAACCATATGGTGACTTATTTTTTCTTAGTCATTCCATAGTCATGTTGTAAGAAACTTTGAAAATGTGTGTGAAGAACTATTAATAGAAGACAAAGAAAGATGGTCAATTTCTGGAAATAGGACAGAATTTCTTGCACAAGTACTTTTCTCAGTGTCCCATCCTCAAATCTTTCTGTTGTAAGCTGTTCATTCTAGGACAGAAAATGAGATGTTTAACTTTACCACTCTCTCTGATCTACAGGATTTCTGTTTGTTACAAGGCTTCCAAACATCGTTGACTTCCCATGATGTTGCATGGCCAAGACTCAAGGACACAAGTATAAAATCTTGCCAACTGCTACTATATTGAATCCAAAGACTCATTGTGTAATTCAGGCTTTCAGGTTGAGGCGGCACTCTAATTTCACTATCAATGAAACCATCCTCTATAATTTAGAGGGCTTTTTTTCATTAATTTTGATGGCATTCTGAGAATTTCATATAAGTATGTGCTTATTCATCCAAGTTTCTTGAACAAATACAATGATTTATTCTGTAGCTACTTATGAAAGACTATTAATTTCTGAGAAAAAGAAGGAAAAAGTTTATAAGCCAAGAAATAAATAATTCAAGATAAATGTTACTCAATCTTTCTAAAAATTGAAATTATGACAGATGTAGAAAATAGTCTCAAATATTTTATTTCATCTTACTTTTATATTTTCATTGTCAAATTCTGATTCTAATGATTTGCTTTATCTCTGCTGTGGTCTCAATTTTCCTCTCTTATTGTCTTGTATTCTTCAAATTCTTGATCATCATATATGCCAACAAGACTAGCTTTTTAAGTTCAGAAAGGGCTTCTAGATCTATAGCCTTTGTAAGCCCCAAACTCCTGACTGCAAGATAAACACATACGTCTATCTACAAAGTCAAGCTTAACTCCTAACTAGTTAATAAGTCCCTTAATCATAAACAGCAAGTTCATATTTTGAACCCATAGATTTTACTTGAGTGGGTTTTTTAAATGTTTAATAACCTTCCACATTTTTTAAATTTATTATTTATTTTATTTTATTTTATAATCCATATTTTATAGCCCACACCCTTGTCCACGCTCTGACTGTTCCACATCCCATACCTCCCCTCAGCCCTGCTGTCTCCATGAGGCTGTCTCCACCCCACACTCCACCTGACCTCTAAACTCCCCAGGGCCTCCAGTCTCTTGAGGGTTAGGTGCATCATCTCTGATTGAACACAGCCCCTTCAACATCTTAAAGTTCCACCAGCTCTGAGAACACCTTTCCTCAGATATCTTTTCCAAAAGCTGCTACACTTTAATCCCAATTAGTATCATTGACTCTTTTCTTACCACTTTAAAAAATATTTGCATGCACATTGCTTTCCATCCTATTTTATTTCCCTCTTGGTTACATGTCTTCTTCCTGTATTTCCAAGTGCATTTATTAAAAAGCTTTCTGTTCTAACAATCCATAACTCATATGTTTTACCCAATTTTCACTTTTATTGCCCACCAGATTTTGCATAATCTATTTTGTCATGTGATTCTATGTTCTTTTTTGTCATTTTAAGAATATTTCAATTTGTCTTAAATTGTAAAACTCTGCAGATCAGACAGCAAAACATGCCATTCTTGACTAAAGATAAAATGGAGAACAGGCAATCATGGCTCACACCTGTAGTTCTAGAATTTCCTGTAGCCCTAGTGTTTGAGAAACTGATGCAGGAGGATTAAACCTCTCAGGCTAGTCTTAGCTACATAGCATATGCATGGTTCTCTGGGTTACATGAAAATCTGCCTAAAACACTCAAAGTTAACCACCCAATGAACAAAAGATGCAACTGCCACAAGGTCAGGACTCAGAATGGAATCTTCCTTTGAAATATGATACCAGAAGTTTACGAAACAAACAGGAAATTTCCTAGGAAGAGAGGAAGGATTACTATTTAAATGACTTTTCATATTCCAAAGCAAAATAGTTGACAAGAACAAACTCCTCGCTGTTTGAGCTTTGAGGAGGACAGACTAGTCTCCACCCAGGACTGAAGATAAAACGTGTTCCATCACAGATGAGAAGGCATGATGGCTAGAATGTAAGGCAGCTGGTCACAATATGACTGCAGTCAGGGAGCAGAAAGCAATGGGTTGGGGTGCCTGGCTCATTTTCACCATTTTTATTCAGGATTGGGACCACATTCCATCAATGCTCTCAACCAAATATACCTCTTTAGAAATACCCTCATAAATATACCCCAGACATATTAGTATGGTGAGATTCTAAATCTAATCAAGTAGACTATGAATGTTAGCCATCACAAATAGGCAAAGATACACAAATGGGGAATACAAATGTCCTCAAAATGACTGAAAGACTCATACGCATCCCATCGACCCAGACTTCCTTCATTCCAAATAGAAAAGATTATTTGACAACTCCTGATGATTTACATATTTCATCACTTTCCTAAGGAGGGAGTAGATTGTTATTTCACAGCACAGACACTAGCTAAGCCTTTCTCATGGTAGTAGTCTACTGTGGGAACTGGAGAACAGAGAAAATAGAATTAAAATATTTTAATGTATTCAGTAGTTTCTTTGCTGACTACACTGAGTTCTTTCTTTTCACATTTACTTCCTCTTATCTAAAGCAAAATTAAACTAATGGAGTACTGTACATATAATAGACCATTGTGAATAAGTGAGTTTTTAAACTAGGGTTCAAAGGCAATTGGATTTCTTACTCTGCTTATCCACAGGTGTATAATCAGCACTACAAACCACAAATCTGATTCATGTCATTTCTTACTGCTGCCACATGATGGCGCTGCTTGTGGATGCTGCTTAGTAATTTGGGCCTTTGTTACAAAGGACATCTGCTCATATGGGCATTCATGCCATGGCTTTATAAAGCCTATGGAAGATGAAATCATTTTCCAAATGATAAGCTCATAGAAGATAACCTGTATTTAGGCTTCCAAAGTTCCCCAGGCTCATTTTACATTAATTACACAAGCGGCCACCAAGCAACCAGGTGTGTTAACAATGAGACTGGGGTGTCTCTGGCTTGTATCACTTCTGTCTAAAATACCATCTGTTTTGCCTTTAAACAATGACATAATCACCCATATCCATAGACCCAGCTTTCCATCTCTCCAAATACTGAAGACTATTAGACTATTTCTAGCAACCCATATTTTTCAGTAATCTTCTCAGGAAGGAATAGATCATGAACTATTAATTCCCATTGCAGAAATCAGCATAGCCTTCCTTATGCCAGCCTTCTGCTGAAAAGCCACCAAAACAGAGACATCAGGATCCAGTTATTCTTAATTGAACTTTGCTGGCAGGTAGTGCTCTGACTTCATACTAAAATTATGTTCAATGTTTTGGTGAGAAATTAAAGGGCCCCCAAGAAAAAGATACAGTGAAACCCACTGTAGACTGGCGGGTCAAGTGGTGCTTTTCTGAGGAAATGACATTTAACCTGAGATCTTAATGATGAACCAGAGTTACCTATGGACATCTCCAGCAGAACCTGGGTCAGTAAGATACTTTTTTGATGTGCTAAACAGAAGGACAAGGTTATTGCATAGGAAAGATCAAAAGGGGAGAAAGGCAAAGATCACAGGAAGCTTGGACTAAGTGGTTTTCAAAATACTGGCAAACTATAATCTTTAGCAGTCAATGCCCATTGGCAAGAAAGAGTCAAAACATATTCATTTAAAAACAGTCTTCAAAGAAGTTAAGAGAAAAAAATCTACAGGTATCTCATGAAATACACAGATGGTACCTTTTGCTGTAATCAAAAATCTTTGTAAGCTCTTACTATGGGAGCCAGGAGTCTCTGCTATCCCAAAGTTACTGCTGAGACACAGATAATGTATTTGTATGTCCTGTGGCATCAGGTGCCCTACTTCCCTATAAATGATATGAAAGCTCCAAGGTCAGAAGCTAATGGGTCAGGCATCTGAGTCAAATCTTTTCGCCTGCACAGGAATAAATTAATGCAGGTAGGTAATCACTGACATGGGGAGACCAAGATATGGAATTCACATTTAAAATCAGCGCTGTGAACATAATGAGATGATTATGTGCAAGGCTTATTATATTACATTTCCAGGCTTTCCCTGGAAACAAATATTTCAAGAGAAAAAATAGTCAAATGAATGTGAATGACAAGATGCTAAAGCCTATGAACCAAGGAGACACTTGACAAATTTTACAAAGGTATTTCAACAGAGGAGGAAAGTCAAGGCAGGATAAAATACGTTACTATCTATTTAGGATGCCCCGCTCTGCATAGTTTGCTATAGATGATGGAGAGAATTGTGATTTCATTTCCTCTATACTTCTTGTCTTTCAGGGATCACACAGAGGGTGACTAAATGACTTTTCTTTGTTGTTTATAATGTTTGCCTCTTCCCACGAATTGTGGGTGGTTCCCAAGGGACCCTCTGAACATGCTACAAGAGCAAAACAGATCACAAATGGTCATTCACATCTTTGCTGACAGCAAAATATTTTATTCATTCTTCCTGTAGAAGCAATACTTCAGGAAATTTGAATCCAAGATATAGGAAGTAAGCCTGTTTTGTTCTTAGTATTCTGTATTTACCCAATGGAAAACACTATGGAATTATTTTCACTCAAAAAATAATCTAATATTGTTTGCACACAAACTCAGAAAGATTATACTAGAATATCGCCTGAGTTTAAAAGAATTTGAGCTAGTCTTCTGATCAGAGTTCTGAATGGAGTAGAACTAGAAAATTTAAAATGGAAAAAGTGATTACATCTACAATATTTCAAAAACCACATATGATCACTTCATAAGACTGTAGAATGTAAACTTTAGTTACATCACAACAGGAAATCATATTGCTTCTGTGATGACTTATAAGGTAACATAAGGTATAGTGGGAGAGAAGCTATATAAAAGACTCTGCACGTGTATATATTTCACTTGACAAGAGGAACTTTCTTAAGCTCTTTAAATGAAAGATGTTATGCTATTCCTTCTAGTACTAGTATACCTTTGCAAAATAAAAGCATAGCTTCCCTGCATTTTCAGCATGCACAATATTTTTAGTAAATGCCAATATCATCTCTCACCAAGGAGACAGAAAAGCCCTTCAATTGTACTGCCCAATTTTAATCCAGTCCTTTCTCTACACAGCAGTACCAATAATCTAGAAGACAAATATATGGGTACTGACTCAGGTAGCTCTTGCCTCACTCAGAATAAAGGAATCTCCTTTACCGAGCCTCAGTTTGTGTAAGTAGCACTGTTGAATATCTGTCCTCGTCTTCCTACAAAGCTTGAAAAGTTATTAATTCCATCTAGAATTATGGTCTTTCTGTATTCATACTTACCACTGACTTTAGTCAGGTTTTAGTACCTAGTACTCCCATGAGACTACATTTAGCCGGATGAAGAGCCATCAAATCCAGTTCTTAGAAACTGCCTCTCATAGAGCTGATTCTGTTCTAATCCTCCATATTGTTTATATCCATCAAGGATTTTAGAAAGTTACTTCCTTCTGCCTCACTCATAGATCCCCTTCTCTAGATTGATCAAGATAACCTTTGGCTACCTTCAGTATTATACCCACCCACACGCAGCCATCTCTTTCATCTTGTGTATTTAAATACCAGTCATACATCAATTGACTCCTACGTTTTGTCTGAGTCATTCCATTACTAACTACAAACCTTCACAATCAACTTCAACCCTTACTTCACTGTGTAGACTAAAACTCAGTCGCTGCAAATGAAAGCTGAGTTTATAGAATGGTATGGGGTTTGCTGAACACAGATAGGTTCATGGGGTAACTCCTCTTTATTCTTCTCCAGTAAGGACTGGTCATACTTAGTAGTCCTGACTCTGTCTTCCCTGCATTCCCTCAGGTTAAAGCTAAATATTAGACAGTGAAAGGAAGCAATTTTCATACTGATGCAAACAACAAAAATAAAACAAAGAAAAAACAACAAAAAAAAATACAAAGAAACTCAACTGTCTGAGCCTTAATCTATTCATTCACTCTAAACTCTAATGACCTGTTGGATAAAGGCATTGCTAGTGTCTATGTGGATTCATATGTTTCCATTTCTCATCATACCTTAGCACCATTGCTCATATGCACATTGCATGAGTATACATATTCAAAATGAAGTGTTTGTGCTTGTGTAACAAGCTCTTTACACAGTGAGTTAACACCCCAGCAATCAAAACATTTTTTCAAAAAATGAAGATTACCTTTTCCACTCTGTCTCTAGGGTCCTGAAGCAGGCAGGAGAGCTGGTCCTGAGGTCATGATAGTGGAAGAACTGGCCCTGACCCTCACTGGCTGTAGCACTTGGAAAACCAGGCCCTGTACTTCTCCTGGGCTGCAGAGGAGAGCCGCCCCTAGTGACAGAGGTAGAGATGAGCCAGCCTGGTGGACATGAGAGCACGAGAACTGACCCTGACCCATGCCAGCTGCAGCACTGGGTGAGCTAACTGAAGCAGCACTGTAGAACTCACCCTGGTGGTTCTGGCCCAGGAGAGATGGTGGGTGGAACACGTCAGCTACCTCTCAGGTCCTGATCCAGGCCTTTGAACTGCTCAGCCCTAACATCTCTCCCATTTATGATTTGTTTGGGCAAATTAAAGGGCTGGTCCTGCAGATCCAAAGCTGCAGGATCTCCATGACATGGAGCAACAACAGGATATCCTAGAGGAATCCCCCGAGGATCCAGTATGGATAGTATAGCAGAAGCCAGAGGCCTGGAACCAGACCAGTGACTCATTGAAACAAACATTTGCAAGTAAAGATGTGTGGACAAATGGCTATAACTATGGGACATACTATGACACATTACAGCTTCCATGAAAATATGTCTTGTTTGCTTGTTTGTTTTTGGTTTTTTCTTTTTCTATCTTACTTCGTTTTGTTTTGTAGAGGAAGTGACAAGTGTGGAGGTTAGATATGAAAGGCCAGGGAGCTAAGTGGGATTGGGGTACATGATGTGAAACTTACAAAGAGTCAATAAAAACTTAAAAAAAAGAATAAATAATGAAACCAAGATTCCCCCTCCCAAGGAGGAGGCAAAACAAATCTTACTATCCTATCATAGAAAAAAAAAGGTAAATGAATTGTACCAACTTCAGGTAATTAAGAGTCTATGAGTTGAGTGCTTAAACAGAATGTTGCAAGTTCAGTCATGCTTAAGAGTTGTCGGAGAGACATATTTTCCTTCCAAGATATATATGCTTGAGAACTTTTTTAAGAGTGAAAAAAAAATGTTCTGCTGCTCAGTTTAGCTTGAGTAACTTGTTCATTAATAAAACATTAAAAAATTAATGAAGAATAAAGAAGGCAGGTATACAAGGCTTCACATTCATAAGTGCAAACTGGGGTATCTATGTGCAACACGTTGAGTAAGACACAGGGGAGGTTTGACAGAAAAATAATAAGAATACCACACAAAAATAGAACTTCCCCAACAGAGATAAAACCAAAACAGAAACAACATATGCTCTCTACCTGGATACAATTACTTACAGTTTCAAATGTCAAAGGAAGCCAGGGGAAAAAGAGACCTGCTAATTGTTTGAGTGCGGTATGTTGGTACCAATTAACAACAATGACAGTGATATACTGTGAATTATGGAAAGCTACAAGAAAGAATCTTAAAATCTGTCAACATAAAATCTGATAACGATTGAAGAGGATGATGCTTTATCCTAATTTACACACTACTTATCCAGTGTGTTCTTTGACTTTATCCAAGATTACTAATGCTTTATTCACAGAAATCAGTTTTAAAATAGTGTAATATTAGTTTATGATAACAATAATGAAAATTATTATTTAACTAATGTTATAAAGGCTTCTTAAAATACTACTGCAAGTAATGCTTAACATTTAACATTGCATTATAAGGTTTACAGTGAAGGATGGAGAAACAGAGGTAGCCTTTCTGCAGACACTCACCTTAATCATGGAGTTTGGCTCCAGAGAACAGACTTTTCACCTTATGGTAAATGCTTCTTAAAGCAAGGAGTCAATTTACAAAGTGCTTGCAATTTGTCAAGTATGGCACACAGCATTTATTAGACTGCTGGCTTTTTAGTGTCTAGAAATATTCCTATCTTCCTAATTAGGTATTTTAACTAGAACCTTACATATATGTTCACTTCTCTACATATTAAAACTTGACAGACAGACACATAGAGAGAGCAAGAAACAGAGAGAGAAAGAAATAGAGAGGTGACATGAAATATGCCAGGCCCCATACATTATGGAAATTTGTACAAACCCGGAAGGTTGGCGTGACAGCATTGTGATCATCCTTTCTCTTATCTAGTTAGCATGGATCAGGCTTTTGTTTATGCTATTAGTATGAGAATCTAAAATTACACAAATCAATCAACAAGTAGCCTAGAAGACATCTGAGTCTGACATTTTCACTAACTAGTCAATTCATTTCAACTCACTATCCTTATAATATTTAGTTTAATTGCTTACATAAGCATACAGAAAAAAAATACACATGACCCAGACTAGCATCAAATCTATTTAGCAGGTTGGTTGAAAAAAATCAGTAAAGACAGAATTTCAAGGCATATTTTCTGTGGCCTGAGGGAAGGCTACTTTCTAATAATGAAGGTCTCCATCTTGAGCACATAACCCTGAAGGTGTTCTTAGAGTCGAGCAAAAACTGAAAGCATGAGGTATGGAGAATGAAGAATGCATGAAGCCCCAGTTGAGCATTAATGATCAGTGACAGGTTTTTCAATGTCTCTCTCTCTCTCTCCTGGAAAGCATTTCCATTCAATCTTCCTTGATATGAAACCTGTGCTCTGCTTTACAAACCATGCAATGAAAGCACACAGCCCTCAGAACAGGACTTACAACTATGGAGTCTCTAAAATGGAAGTACGCTTTGCATTACTTCCATACGTTACTGAACCTGCGGGCCAGCATGAGGCAGATGGAACATTTCTGCAGTAATGAAAACAATCTAATAGCTGACCCAAGAGCTTCACTCACTTGAAAATTTACCTGGTTTACTCTAAGTCACCAAAATAAATCTCTCCCATTACAGCAGAATCAATACAAAATACAGGCTCAACTCAATTAAAGAAAATCTACAGTAGTTTAGTATTTGAAAATGCAGTAAGAAAATTAACAGATTCACTGGGGAGAAAGTACAAAGTTTGTATCGGGGCATGAGAGGGAGAGAAAGAGAGAGAGAGGGAGAGGGAGAGAGAGAGAGAAGCAAAGAGGCAAAGAAATAGGCAGAGAGCCAGAGAAATAGGGAGAAAAACAGGGAGCCAAAGAGAGAGACAAACATCATAGGAAGAAGAAAATGTACTGTTTCATCGACATACAAATATAATTCTGATAAACGTTCAAAAGCATTAGATTTGTACCTCACAGATTATCACATTTGTCCTTGACTTTTGCTTGTCTCTGATTCAGATTATTGACACATCATAATACAATATAAATGTCACATACTGGAATTGTCCCAAGGCATTTAGTCACATGAAAGGAGAGACATTAACATTTACTGACTCATTGAATTTAATCATCAGATAATTATTAAGTCCATTCATCAAACCTCATAAGTTTCATATATTCTAGTATCACACACCAAGAAAAAATAGGTTTTAGGTCAAAGGTTATAAAACTACAATCAATACCACTCCTATTTTCCTAAATATCTGATAAAGTATGTATAAATTTAACCAACAATTGCATCTCAAGAAATACAAAATATTAGGGCTAAAGGTATCATATTAAATTTAGTTCTCCTATGACAATTCTGAGTTTTCTTAAGAGACAAGGTTTCACCACTAGTGAGCTAATATAGAATAAATACATAATCACTCCATTTTCAGCAGACTTGCTGTGCCTAGAATAGGAAGAAGAAAGCCTAAAGTAAATTAGTATTGGAGAAGCCCTGTGGAAGCATGAGGGGAATCAGTTAAGGGAATTAAATTATTGTAACATAAGGGGCAGCCATGATGTAGGATGCAAAAATGCTTAATCATGATTCTTTCTTTGTACTGTTGTTCAGGGTGATTGCTGTTGTTTTTGTTGTGTATTTGGTTAGTTGGTTTGGTTTGGTTGGGTTGGGTTTGGATTTGTTTTGTTTGTTTGTTTGTTGTTTGTTTGTTGTTTTTTTACTTAGGCAATGAAGGATGCACAGCTACCAATAATAGCAGTCTGGATTAGACTTTTCCTTCAATATTATGAACTGACCTTAAGAGATGTCCCAAGACAACAGTGAGTAAGTCTTAGGCACTGGGCTCCTCAGTTGCCTTGGAAACTTCTGATTATCAACAGTTTTTTTTTCCAGACAAGAAGACACATAACTAACATTTAGAAGAGAAGGAACTAAAACCAGAAGACATCTCTTCATTTTTCCACCACACCACACTTAAAGAAACAATCGGAGGTTACAACTGCTGGCAAGTTTTGAAATCAATATTGTGGGTCAAGACGGAATACGTTTTATAATAATGTAAAATGCAAAATATCAATAAACACTGACAAAGGCAACTAATAGCTTTGTATCTAGGTTTTTACATGTGTATAGTTGCTGGGGCACAGTCGTAAAATGAACTTTTAATTTTTTTATTGTACTGTTTTAATTTACACATTTTACCTGTATGCATAGGTGCACCACATGTGTGCAGGTGCCATCAGAAAATCTTATCGTCAATATTTCATTTTGTAAAACAAAATAAAAATCTTTCTAGGAAAGAAATTAGTGTCCTGGGTTTGGGTGGCACCCTCACATACTCGATGAAGGAAGATATATATATATATATATATATATATATATATATATATATATACTAGTATATAAGACTTGCATAGTATATACATCCATATTTCACTGCAATTAATCTCAATATCAAGAGGTAAATATTTGACAAAAGACTGAGTTTTAACAATGGCTTATCATATCTTTATGATAGTTTCTTATTATTCCAGTGTGTCCCTGTTATTCAAACCACCTTCATACTCTCAATCAACATAAAGAAAATACTGGAAAGCTCAGTCTAATCATGCCACACTCCTAGGTTTTATATGATTATTTCCAGGCATCAGAATAACACAGCCACAAGTGTGCATTCTAAAGTATTAACTAAAACTTTGTGACTGGAGAGAATTGGGATGTGACAAGAACAGAGGAGGACCAGGCCACAGGGATGACAGAATTGTACCTGAAATCCCCCACCAGAGTGTGTCTCACTGATGTGTGGACTAAATTATGAAGAATTGCTTAACAAAAAAAAAAATGATGAGATTGAAAAAAAACATCATTTTAGAGAAGGCCATCACAACTAGGTCCAGAAATTAAATGCTTATTTATAATGAAATATGAATTTCCCTCCTTCCAGATCTTCTTCTCTCTATATCTGTTCCTTCTTTTCCACCTTCTCCATCATGTATGGCTTCGTCTTTCTATCACTTGAAAGGGCAGTTGTAAGAGCTTCAGAACTGGGAATGAAAGAGATGCTTAACACCAAAGTAACAAGTAGGCACATTTAATTTTGCTTACTATTTAAGGATTTCATATGTGCAATTAATGTGTTTTGATCAAATATAATCCTTCCTTCCCTCTCATCCACTTCTATCCTTATCCCCTAAAGGTTGTCATACTATCAATGGCCTTGATGTTTAAAACTAAAAGTCAAACAGAAAGGCTAATATATCTGGAAAACATTATAAAATAATTTACCAAAATATATTAAATTTATTTTATTTATTTTATACGCCAAATTTATTAAAATATATGATAATTATTATCTGTGTTAATCGTATGTAGGGACAAGTGGTTCCACAAACAATGAAAGGGAGCTAAGCACGTGTGCTGTTTATTTCTTCCTTTTCCTTCCAGCCAATAACCAGTGTCATCGTGAACTGGAACTATGTCCATCAAGTTTACACGTAAACAGTTCGTGTGCCTTTAATTAAAGCTATTAGCGTCTCATAAAATGAATATGAACTCCATGCTGTCTTCTCTTCGTAGCCTTTGTTGTATCCTTTTACAAGGGCCAGCAGGCTGAAGAGATGAATGGGAGAGAGGGAAGAGGTAGCTGATAACAAAAACAGGGGACTTCAAAAGAGTGTGCATTCATTAAGAAGGAAAAGCAGCCCAGAGACCACTTGATAGTTGACAAGATCTGGAGACCTCATCCATTGTCCCTGAGTTTCAATTCTGTTTCACCTTTATGAAGAACTCAAACTCCTGGTGGGGAGCAGGCCAATGGCCCTGAACCCCAAGCAACAGAACCCTGATCTTTGGTGATTTAGTTATTTCAATCTTCACCACTGAAGTTAGACTTGTATGTGTCTGCCAATGTCTGGAAAGTTTTGGAGGTAATCATAAGAAGCTCAGTTGAAAAGCACTTCACACTGAAAATGCATCTGCTTCAACACTGGTGTGCTTTGATTCTGCCTTATGCAAATCTGGGGGTGGTGATAATGTGACACTGTGGTTATCTGTCTGTGATTCTGAGAGTTATATAATTTTAGCACAGGAGTTAAGGATTCATTTCAAAACCTCACTGACCACTGTAAAGTTTCTTCAACTTTACACCTGTATTTGGTTGGCTATATTACTTGTGATATGTTATCACAAAGTTATTTGGGTAGTATAGCTAATCTTACAAGTATGAAAGTCAGAAGTTCAAAAGCAGAAGTCACTGGACTAAAATCAAGTGATAGTAGAGCCTGTCTTGGTTCCGTTTGGAGAGTACATAAGAGTGTCTATTTCCGGCATTTTCCAGTTTGTAGGGCTCTCTCTTAAATTGTCAAGAAGCCTTGTAACAATCATCTGACTCTCACTTTTACTTCCATGGTCAAAATCAATCTTCATCCTGTGTCCTGTCACCTTCTTTCATTCATTAAGATGCTTCTAGAAGAATCTAGTACATTGTTTCCATGAGATTCTCAACTTATTTTACATAATGTAAACTAGTCTGAAATATTGCTGTTTTTCTCATATAGGGGATCAAGATTTTTAAAAAATGGATCGGAACTGGGACTATGGATCAGTGAATAATGGTACTTGTTGCAGTACCATGAGGATCTGAGTTCAGATACCAGCACCCACATAAACTGTCAAGCGTGACCATGTACATACCTGTAACCACAGTGCTGTGGGGCACAGAGAACAAGAGAATTGCTGATGCTTGCTGACCCTCATCCCAGCTCCAAGACAAGTATCTTACTTTGTCTCAAAGAAGTAAGGCTTAGAGTGATACAGTGGGCATTTTGACTATATTCTTTGATCTCTGTACACACAGACAGAGAATGTATACCAGCATACACCCAAGCACAAATACCATATATGCATATATTACATTCATATACATGTATAGTCATATTATTGCATACATACACAAAGGTATATATAAGTAGAAGGATGAATGTTTGTAAGGAAATTCACCAATGGTATGCAGTCAATGAATATAACCAGTTATATATATATGTATGCATGGAAATTTACATTTGTAAATATATATGAAAATTACTTTTATATATGAAAGGATTAATGAAATATATTTCTATGTATAATCAATATACATTATTTTTAAAATTCCTGTTATTAGCATAGTATGCAATGCCTAGAGATATATCTTTTCTGTTTTTTTTTAACCTTTTTATTGGTTCTTTCTTTATTCACATCATTCACCCCAATCTCACTCATTTCCCCACCTGCCCAAACTTGTCCTTCACCATTGCAACCTCCCCTGCCAAAAAGAAAAAAATCTCTTGTGGAAGCTATAGTGTGTCAGAGTATGTCCCACAGTATACCCTTTTGTCCACTCTTTTCCTTGCAAATGCTCATTGTAATGACTTGTTGGTCTGGTACAAAGCCTCTCACTTCTGCTACTCTATCAATAGAACTCCTCTTGGTTCTGACACAGGTTGATGCCTTGAGTCATGGAGATCTTATAATTTGGATCTGTAGGACTGACTCTTTCATGTACTTCAGCAGTTGATTGGTGGGGTAGCTGCTGGAGTAGGGCCAATTCTATTTCCTGGATCAGAGCCCGTGAGGTATCCACATTGGTCAGCCTGCCAGCAGCTCTTCTGCTCTCACACACTTGGGGCCAGCTCACTAGAATTCCTGAAAACCAAGGTTAGCTCTACTCTGATGCCCAGGTGAGAGGCATGGCCTGCTCTCCTGAGTGTTGCAGCGGGGGAGAGGCATGACCAGTTCTCTCATGATCCCAGAGCCAGCTCCCTGACTGCCATAGGTGATGAGAGCTGATGGAGAGGAGGAGAACATCTCTCCCTCATCTGTGCCACCACACAACTGACAAGTCTTAATTGGCCCTGAACTACCAACTACCATACACTCAAAATATATACACTGAGGGGACTGGTGACATAGTTCAGGGATAAAGAGTACTAACTGCTCTTCCAGAGGTCCTGAGTTCAGTTCCCAGCAACCACATGGTAGCTCACAAGCATCTATAATGGGATCTAATGCCCTCTTCAGATGTGTCTGAAGACAACTACAGTGTACTCATATACATAACATAAATCATATATACATGTACAGCATATGCATACACATATACATCCACATCATATACATCTACATATACATCATATACATATACGTCATATATATATATACACATACAATGTCCCCAAATTTGGAACCACTGGGAAGCTAATTAATTAATATAGATGATACATTTGTGAATAGAATAAGTAACTTCATGGAAGTAATCTGATGAACTCTTCCACCATTTTAACACATATCACAACCAACAATATTTGAACCGATAATTGAGATCCCCACTAGACAGGAAGTTAGGAGGTTGTGCAATCATTAATTCCCTCCTGGCAGATTACTAGAAATTACATTCCAGTTATTTCATTTGATAGAATTTTGATATGGTATGTGAAAATAAGATAATGTAGACCACGGGTATCTATTTCCTTCTTCTTAAGCAAGGAAAATATGGTTTCCTTTTGAATTTCTAAGGTAAGGACTTTAAAAGTTAA
Source organism: Grammomys surdaster (assembly GCF_004785775.1). Taxonomy (NCBI): domain Eukaryota; kingdom Metazoa; phylum Chordata; class Mammalia; order Rodentia; family Muridae; genus Grammomys; species Grammomys surdaster. Next base: position 13,800,054 of record NW_021604665.1, on the reverse strand, counting down.
GTTTTTAAGGTGATGTGCAGATCTACAAGGAAAAGATTGCACATATATGCCAGACTGAGAAAGAGGAGCCACAGAGCAGAAGCTTGAGGACAGAGCTGTATCAGATGTAGCTCTGTTAGGAGAGTGCTTCTCTAGGTTTCCTGAAGATCTGAGTTCAGTTCCTCAACACCACAAGAACTGCAACTGGTAGTGAAATTGCTGTAATCCCCAAGATAGGAGAATCAGGAATTAAAAAACTACACAGCAAATTCAAGGCCAGCTTGAAGTACAGGAATCCCTGTCTCAAAATATTTAGTAATCAGGACTGGACAAATGGCCCAAAAGTTAAGAAAGCTTGCTGCTCTTGTAGAAGATCTGAGCTCAGTCCACAGTATCCACATGGTGACTTTAAATATCTGTAGATTCAGTTCCAGAGAGACTGACAGACTAGCTGCTGTAAGAACCAGTGACACACATGGTACACATATTTAGGAACACATTCACACCTATGTATAAAATCTAAATAATTAAATCTTATGTATAAGTGAAAAAGCAAATAGACAAAATCCATAAATGCAATGGCTTCTACACAGGAGAATGATCATCCATGTATCTTGACATGCTTCCCTAGAATTTTGTTTCTAGAATTACCCAGCTGTTGAGACACTCATCAACCAACCTGCCTTTAATTTTATTTATTGAGAAACTTAAGTCTTGGGTACATCAAAACCAATTTCTTGGATGAGGAATCAATCTGCCTTTCAATAGTATCCTTAGATCCTAATGTCCATGAACACCCCATTAGAATTGCCGTGACCATCTATCTCTGTGGCTCTTTAACTGGGTTACACTTTCAAGACAGCTTGAAATATTTCACAGTTTCAGGATTAGATTACATTATATTCCTTCTGATTCTATCATATCTAGAAAAGCTGGGATCATAGCCATGGCTATGATAAAATGCACTGCATGGAAATTAATGTAGACAGGAAAGAGGGTGGCAATGTCCAATCTAATTCTAGTATTGGAGAAGTTATTACGTCCTCAAGAGATTCATGCACCTCATTACTAAGTATCTGGGCACTTACACCAAACAGAATTCTCTTCTTCCTAGATGGGATACATTTTAAAAACGATCTAATTTTTTTCCAACTGTGTTAGTACATAATTATTTATTTGTTTCAACTTAACTACTTTGTGAATGGAAATTTTGTCTCTGTTGGCCAGTATGCTATAAAAATGTGACTGAGATAGCACAGGTGACTAGAACCAAAAAACCTTGCGAATCTTATATTATGAGATGCTATTTAGGTAATATTTATAAACATTGAATACTCAGTGTTTAGATGCTATTTAGGTAATATTTATAAACACTGAATCCAGTCCTCAGAAGATCACACTGTTATCCATCAATTATGTGAAAAAAGATACATTATTCAAGTAACCTAGATAAATTTCTTTGTCCTGTTTTTCAGAAATTCCATCTCTTTCCCATCATACATTAAACTACACCTATGATTTACTTTGCTTTGCTACTATCTTCAGAAATAAACACAACTCTTAGGATATATAGATTTATAATTTTCATAAATCTCTATTAAGTAGTTTTTATAGATTTATGATAAATACATACATCATGAAATGATAAGATACATGATATATAATAGATTTACTATAAGAAACTGGCTCATATGATAAGAAAGGCCAATTTTATTTATCTGACGCACACTAGCTAGGATTGAGGCAATGATTTAATTTCAACTTAGTTCCATTTCCTGAGAAACACGGAAGCTAAAATGGTATGAAGCTCAGTCCTCGGGCAGAAAACTTTTATCCTAGTACATGAATGAATGAATTCCTTCTCCTTCTGCCTCTTTGTTCTATTTAGACTTTCAACAGATTGGACAATGTCCACCCACGTTAGAGAGAACAATCTAATTCACTGACTCAAATTTAAATCTCATCTAGAAACATCCTCACAGACTCACCCAGGAATAACATTTAATCCAAACACCCTATGGCACAGTCAATTTCACATAAAATTAAGTATCACAACTGCCAGTCATTTGAAGTTTCTTCCTCTTTGGAAATTGTCCAACATAGGGAAACATATGTGCAGAAGATCAGTTTTCTGATACAGAAGCTTAGTAGACTACATATTTTCCTCTTTGCAGAACTATCTAAGTTTTGCAAAGACAATATCTTATACTATGATGAGAACAATGGAATCCAAAATAAAAGGCAAAAAGAATTATATAGTAGCAAGAAGCCAGCACATCATTCAGTCTCAGCAGGAAGCAGGTAATGGTAAACTATGCAGAGCCCTCTCCCTTCCTGTTGCTACTGGGGGATATCCCTCCAGTTCTTTTGACTTTACTACTTTTCAATATTTGTTGTCTATCTTCCGGCTGTGCTCATGGCCTTTATTATTATTGTTACTGTTAGTGATGATGACAATGATATAAATATATACATTCCTATTTAAATCAGCTACAGTTTGTTTCTGTCTGGAGTAAGAATGGTTCTCCAGAAGCAGTCTGAGTGTTACAAAAGTTTCACAAGCCATCCAACATGTTAACATCACATGGACCACACCACAAATATGTTAGTTGAGCCTGTATGTAACAGACAATTTGAATAAAGCATCCTTTTAAATTCCCTTTTTCAAACAATCGTTTTCAGGGAATGGCAAGTGTAGATATAGAGATAATACACCCAGCCTTGGAATGCCTTTTACTTTCAAGGTGAGGAAGTTGCAGACATAGTTTGGCTTTGTCAGACACGGTCACACAGTACTGTTGGCTGCTATGTCTGTTTATTTCGCTTCAAATGAGACCTAAATCACTGACATTTTATGGGTAAAGCAGACATAACCTTACTTAAAGCAATATGAAATGTGCCACTGTAACATATGAAATTGACATTTCATGTCCATTTTAGATACAGCTAGATGACCTTAATCCAAAAGAGACCATTTAAAGCAAGAGCAAGAGTTCCCCTTCCTGATAGATGACTGCCACAGTTAGAAAATTTATCTAGATTATATCAGAAGTAGAGTATGAGCTACACAATTATTCTGATACACAGGCAGTCCATACATAAAATATTTTTCTTCTTCCAGATTGTAATTTCTTATGTCACAACTGACCTATTCAAAACCCCTTCCCCTTTGGCATTTCTACATTGATTGCAAAGCTGATTAGCAAGCAACTACTTCTTCAAACTAAAACAAAACAAAACAAAACAAATCAAAACAAAAAAACCCTCAAACTTACAATTCTACCTTTACACATTTGTGATAAGAACAGACTACAATAATCAATTTCTACAGAGTCTTGACCAAAACCAGTCTATTCCCTTGATATAAAATTCGATGAAACACGCAACCTTTGTTTATATACCCAAAATGCTCAAGAATTTATTTTTGTTTGTATTTGTGTGTGTGTGTGTGTGTATGTGTGTATGTATCTGTGTAGGCATGCATTCATGCACAAATGTGTCATTATCCGTGGAACCAGGGATTCTCTGGTCCAGCTAGAAATGGTTAAAGTGTTACAGCTCTCAGAAGGGAAGCCTGTGAAGGGCAGGTAGCAGAGGTCCCAGGTCTTGTCCACTCTTCTGGCACTGCCAAAGCCAGAGGCAGGGAAGTGGGTAATTGCCTGCAGCATTGATTTTTTTAATTATAACCACTTTTACTTTATAAAACTACTTTTATTTTATTTTACTAACCATTTTTTAATTATAAAAATTCTCAAAATATTAAAAATTACCTCCAACAAAACATTTCAGAGAGACAGCCAGTGAAAGTAACTTCATGAAACTCTTTCAAACACAAACATACAAGAACATACAAATATTTTACCAATTTTGTAAACTGGTTAATAAAAACTTAAGTCACAGATAATAGTACAGAAACACTAGTAAATTACTTATTAGTTGGCTGCAATTATGACTCACACCATTTAGCACTTTTTCTATAGTTAAACAGAAACATAATACAAACTCTTGTGTAATCAAAAATAAGCTGGCAATTTACATAACACAAGAATAAGAGACTCACTTGTTCACCCACTCAGGAATACCATAAAACCACTGACAGCTCATGTTTGTGTGTGTGTGTGTGTGTGTGTGTGTGTGTGTGTGTGTGTGTGTGTCTGTGTCTGTGTCTGTGCTGCATGTGCATAGGACTTGTACAGTAGAAAGATACAGGAGAAAAATTACAAATGGGGTAAAATTTAAAAATAAAATAAAAATAAATTCTAAAGATACAATCAAAAAACAAGCTCACTGATAAGTGGATATTAGTCCAAAAACTCAGAATACCCAGGATACAACCTACAAACCATATGAAGCTTAAGAAAAAGGAAGACCAAAGTGTGGATGCTTCAATCTACATAAAAGGGGGAACAAAATAATTACAGGAGGTAGATGGAAGGAGGGAGAAGGGACATGGAAAGGGGGACAGGATCAGGTATGGGAAGGGACAGGAGAGAAATACAGAGTCAGGAAAATGTATAGAAATAAGTATCAGTGGGAGATGGGGAATTGAGGGTAGACACTTGGAAGTCCAGATTTCAGGGAAGCAAGAGGCTCCCCTGGCCCCAACAGGGATCTAGCTGAAATACCCAACAAGTGGGAAATAGAGCTTGTATAAACCACCTCCAGTAATAGGCATGGTCCCAATTGAGGAATGGGGCCACCCATGCAACTCAAAATTTTTAACCAAGAATTGTTCCTGTCCAAAGGAAAGACAGGGACAAAAACAGAGCAGTGAATGAAGAGAAGACCATCCAGAGATGTTCTACCTAGGTATCCATCCTATGTGCAGACACCAACCCAGACACTATTGCTGATGCCAAGAAGAGCTTGCTGACAGGAGCCTGGTATGGCTGGCTCCTGAGAGGTTCTTCCATCATCTGACTAATACAGATGGAGATACAGCCAACCATCAGACTGAGTCCTGGGACTCCAATGGAAGACCTGGAGTGGGGGAGGACTGAAGGAGCTGAAGCGGATTAGAACCCCATAGAAAGAACAATATCAACTAAAAAGACTACCCAGAACTCCCAGGGATTAAACTACCAACCAAAGATTATACATGGAGAAATCTATGGCTCCAGCTACATATGTATCAGACGATTGCCTTATCTGGCATCAGTGGGGTAGGGGGAGGCCCTTGTTTCTGTGGAGGCTTGATTCCCCAGTATATGGGGATGCTCGAGCGATGAGGGGTGAGTGGGAGAGTGGGTGGAGAGGCACCCTCATAGAGGCAAAGTGGGGAGAGATGGGATGGAGATGGGTTAGGGTTAGGGTTAGGGTTAGGGTTAGGGTTAGGGTTAGGGTT
>NW_021604665.1:13774363-13794721 GCF_004785775.1 Grammomys surdaster | reverse complement strand
AGGGTTAGGGTTAGGGTTAGGGTTAGGGTTAGGGTTAGGGTTAGGGTAACTGGGAAGGAGAATGTCATTTGTGAAATGTAAATAAATAAAATATCCAATAAGAAAACAAAAACAAAAAATAAAAAAATCCCTGAGAAGAACACTATAAAATAAGGAACCTTCAAAGGTGTCATTGAGTTTGTTTTCTGTTGGTCATCTAGTGCTCTGTGTTCAACCTACCCTGAAGAGCAGCTTGTTTCCCAGTAAAATTCCCTTGGAGAACACTAGATTTTCATTTTCTGAGTGGTCATCAACTGGGATAGCATCTGGGTTTGGGATGGGGAATGTGGTCACTTCTCCTTTAAGCTCTAAGGCCAAATGTGGTGGAGATTCTTGCAGACTGCCTCAGCCTCTGAACCTTCATACACATGTCAATCAGCTTGATTTAGAAGACCTTGTTTTCTTGGTGTCCTCTTTCCCCTCTGGTTCCTACACTTCTTATGCTTTTCCTCTTTGAAAAAAGTTTCCTGAGCCATGTGGGGATAAATTTGATGGAGGGATCTTCATAGTTCTGAATGTTCCAAGGTGGTTTACTCTTTACAAAATGTCTGGCAGTAGTATTGAGTATTAAGAACATATACTATCTTAATGGTGACACTCAATGTGTCCTATTTTGAAACTATGTGACATATAATGCTAACATTTTTATATAACACAGACAAAGCAGTATTGCTATGAGCATGCCTTTTTCTGGGTTTCAAATTTTCCTACTTCTATTAGACGTAACTGGCCCAGCCCTTAGATATATTATTTGCTTCATCCAATGTCTGAAAAGACCATCATTAATACTTTTGTCTGGGCCTGACTTACTCTTTGTAGTGCTGGGCCTCTTCTTCATTTCTCTCTTGTTTTCATTTTAAGGAACTGATTACAAATAATAAGGTGATGATTTTTGATTTTTGACACATTACATTTTGGGACACAAAGATTTGTTGTAGGAAGCCATAATAATTTAAGTTTGTGTCATTTCCTAAGCTACAGGATGTCTAAAAATTTGGTAAAATATCATTTTTGTATCTACAGAGGTTTTTGGACTATATTAGTATTAAAATCTAGAAAGAGTAAAACAGACCACCTTCCATATTCAGTGTGAGGCACATGCATTTAAATCAAGACAGAAAATACTTAAAACAAAAAAGGCTGTGTAATAACAAATTCCTGTCCAATACTATGGGCTTGGATGTCAAACATAATCAACTCCTCCGGGGGATTTTGAGTAATACAAGAGATGCCTAACACATTGTGAGATGTTAACAGCCTTTATTTCTTCTAGATGCTTGAAGTATCACCTTAGTTATGACAATCAAAAAAAGCATCCAACCATCATCAAATATCCTCTGGGGTCAAAAGTACACCTGTCTGAGAACAGTTGTACTAAAAGTTAAGCAGAGGAAGCATGAAGGCAAATTGGATATAAAACTGTCTCAGAAAATCTAACACATTCTGGCAGTGCTCATACCACTGTTCATAATAGCCAAATCCCCCGTTATATGAAGACTACACCATCTACCTTCTCAGTTTTTTTGGTGGTTTATCCTGCATCCTATCTTCCACCAATATACAGACAAAGGATGAATTTGAATCACCATGAAGGCTTGTTCAACATGCCAGTGCCCTTGTGATTTGACATCTTTATTCTGGGTCCAGGGAATTTTTGCTTCAAAGATGATCCTTATATGTATCCCCAAGTAAGATCTCTGTTCCCCCAAACTTCCAGCAGTGTAGGAGAGTAAGTGATAGAAACAGCCCCAGATAGAAAACAAATCCCCTACCTGACAGTATGTATTTGCACATTGCCCAATTCCAAATTAAGAAAGTAACCATTTAAAAAAAAAAAAACATGAACTCAGACTTAAGAGGACTGTCCTAATATTCACCAACAATGGTTCATGGTACAGGACAAATATCTCCATGTCTATACTGGGATATAGATTTCTGATGCACCAAGAGTCTCATCTTTGGTTGAAAAACTCTATAATCAGTCAGTAAATATTACCAATGACATGACAGCAAAAAAATGTTTTTTTCCTCAAAGAAAAATCTACATGGAGCTAAGAAACACAAAAAAGTAAAACAGAAGCCAGAGATAGCTATGGAGCTTCCAATAGCTATGGAGAAAATTGAGATGTTAATACTTATTTTCAGCACATCAACACTGGAGTATGTAATTTGTTCATTATTATTTGCAAACATATTAGCTTCTTCTATCTCCCTCTGCAACAGTCATGAGAGGCAAATAAATTTGATGGAATAATGGCATGGGGTTTGAAGAATTATATGAGAAAAGAGCCTTTACAGAAAATTTTCAATTTCAAATAAATAGAACATAAAGAACACAGTCCAGTCCTCTCCCAACCCAGAGGAAACCTGATAGAGTAAAGCTGCAATTAATTATTATATTAGAAAGAGTGGATCTATCAAGTGTTAAAACACCACCCAACACTTAGCTTACACTCTCCTCTTCTTCCTCTTTCCTCCTGCTAGTGTTTCTATACTACTTACTGCAGAATACTCTGTTGTTCTTAGACTCCTGGCCACTGTAACTCCCATCCTTCTTTCTTGATTCCTTGTTTCATTGTCTCTTAGCTAATAATACTTGTTTAAAAAAAATGAACAGCCGGGCGGTGGTGGTGCACGCCTTTAATCCCAGCACTTGGGAGGCATAGGCAGGCGGATTTCTGAGTTCGAGGCCAGCCTGGTCTACCGAGTGAGTTCCAGGACAGCCAGGGCTACACAGAGAAACCCTGTCTTTAAAAAAATGAACAAACAAACAAACAAACAAACAACAAAACAGTATTTCTTGCCATCCTGTGTCCGGTGGAGAACATTTATCTAACTACTTTTCATTTCTGTCACTCTTTCTGCATTTACATTTTATTCCTTGGTAGTGTCTAATAAACAGAAATTCTGTAATAATAGAGAACTGGCCCATGTTATCCAGATTAAAAATTTATTTGATTTCCTAAATTGCAAATGATAAAATTATACCACTGGAGAAAGTCCCACTCCAAGAGAATAAAAGATAAATATTCAGGAAATGGTACAGAATTCTTTAAACTTCTGTCTTCAAGAAAATGTAGGGTTGGTTGCTGGAAACCAACCAATCACAAATGTTCTTTCTCTATGCTTATCCAGGGAACAGGGAATTATCACTCTCCTCATTGCAATGGCAAATTATAATGAAACCTCTGAGGATATTAGAGAAAGGGGTTTTGTTTTCTGGATTGTCAAAACAATTACAATACAACAGCTGCTCACCTTCATTTGAGGAATATAACACATTATCCCTCTTCTGCATAACAAATCTGGTTTTGGATATTCACTGCTGAATAACTAAACACCAAGTATCTTAGTGAGTTCTTACCATGGAGTTGTTATAGTTTATATTTGAGCTAAGATGAATGGTTTCGTGTGGCATCTCTCCTTCAAGCCAAGATCCATAGGTGCACTACTGACTGATATGACCTAATGATTTTGTTGAATGATGGATATCCATGATGAATTGCCTGTAAAGATGAAATGACAGTTGGCTGCCCAAGAATTGTTTTCTTCTCCAAATATCAAGAGTTGACTTTCTCATGACACAGAATACATACTTGATAGTGGCTTATTGGAGAGCAAAAAGTAAGTGAAAATTGTAAAGTCATAACAGCCACAGAAGTCACACAACATTTGATCTAGTGCAGCTATGGTTTACACAGGGCCTTCATTGGATCAGCATATAAGTTGACCAAGAAGTAGACTTACATAAATACTAGAACTATGTCAGCTAACAATCCACAGTGGATATCAAGTGAGAATTTGTGTGGTTCTCTTCTTAAACAGATAGGCTCAGTGTGTATGAGTGTAGATCCAAACCCTAAACATTCCTTATCTGAAATAGGCACCCAGGTAGCTAAAGCTTAGGTCTGTTGTTTAGATGGGGCACGGGACAAAGTTAAATTGAATTTTACTTAAAACGAGGTTCTAATCAAATTGTCAAGTTTGTTTGTATTTTATTAATCATAAAGAATATATACTTCAGGACATACTATTCTATACCACGTTAGTCCTAATTAAGTAATAAAAATTATTTTTCTAACAGCATTAAAATTACCTTTTGGCACACTGACCCATCTACATTTTATTCATTAGACACTGCTCTGCCCTAACGAAGAACAACAACTGTCTAAGTATACTCTTATTTGAGCTATAGAAAAAATAGTTTAAAAAATGAAAGCACCATGATGTTTGAAGTATATTATTCTAGTGCAAATATTTCAATGTTCTTTGAAGAACTGCTGTTGAAAGCATCCCTGCATCCATTACTATTCTGTTTACCTGACAGCCATCTTTTTTGTTTAATTCCCCTCATGGAGATACAAGACTGAATGCCTGAATGTAGCCTGAATGCCAAAAACACATCTAAGAAGGATAATAATAATAATAATAAGTAATGTTTGTAGAGAAATTTTATTCCAGCATCATTGCTTCTCTGGCAAGGGATCACATCCAAAAGCCTTCTAGGTCTATGTGATCTGGCTAGAATACAGTCACACCCTGGATTAAACTATGATCTGTCTGGAATACAGACACACCCTTAGTATACTCTTTCAATCTCCAAAAATGAATTAAGGTTAGTTTATCGAAGGAAGAAGCCATTTTTGAAAATGATATCTAACTGAGGGACAGACAAAAGAATAAATCAGAGAAAGATTTGGCAGAGTGATTCAAAGATAGGAGAATCCCAAATTGCGGGAAATAAGACAGAGAAGAGAAACTATTTAAGAGCAGCCGGAAGAGAGAGACAGAGAGAGAGAGTCAGTTGAGAATCGGTGGAGAAATTGCAGTCAGTAGAGTTGAGTTCATCCATGAGTTCATGAAGTTGAGTGCAGGGTATCAGAGGCAGTTGAAGCCAGAGAATAAGAGGGGAAAAGAGTATTAGAACAAACTGCCAGAGTGATTTTAAGCCTGAGCGGAGCAATTCAGTGAGAAGTTGAGAAAAGCCAGATTGAGTCAGTCAACATGGAAAGGAGTTTGAGCCAGAACATCTGAGCAGAACCAGACAGCTAAAGTACAGAAAGAACTAAACAGTGCAACCTTACATCAGCAGTAAGCCTCCAAGATGACAATTACATCAGGCAAATAAAAGATACTTTCACAAATGTTACATATCAGCTTAAAGGTCTATCTCAATATAGTTTAAATATAACTCTACTACTTTCCTAGTAGGAATGTCTGTACTCCATAAAATTTCTTAATTTCTCTGAACTGTTCTGCTACAAAATAAAATTAAAATTATCTGTGTCATAGATTTGCAAAAATTAAGTGGGATAATACAACTAAGTGCCCTGTCTGGAGAGAAACAACCTTAATGAAATATAGTTATTATGTTTTCTGTGATACACTGGTCCATAATTTCTTTATCTAGAGCAGTAACAGTCACAAGTTTCTGCAACAAATTCACCATCAGCAACATCTGACCTCAGCTGAAAATATGCTTCTTATAATCTTCTTCTCACTGTAGCATCACAGAATGTCAATTTTCTCAGACTGCCTAAGATGCTCTTAGAATCTCACATTACACCTAGCACTGGTAGCACTTTACCTTTAGAAAATCTACCATTCTTCAAATGCATTAATGACCAAATGTTCCAGATAAGAGACTACAGATATAGAGGTCACTAATATCCACAAATTTGTAATGAAAACTGCATCAAGTAAGGGTAATAAATATAACTATCAGCCATCCCTGGGACATTACCTCATGAAACCACCAAAACAAATGTATTTAGACAGATCTTTTCCTATAAGCAAGTATCTAAACCAGTGGTTCTCATCCTTCCTAATACCCCTTTAGTACAGTTCCTCAGGCTGTAATGACCCCCAACCATTCAATTATTTTCATTGCTACTTTGGAACTATAATTTTGCTTTTTTTAAAAAGTAAACTATATGTAGTATATCCAATATGCAACCCCTATGAAATTGTCTTTTGACCTCTAAAGGGGTCATGGCCAATATGTTTAAAACTACTTATCTAAAGAGTTGTAATTTTACGTAGAATCCAACTAAACAGGTAGGAAAAATAAAGACAATTATTTAATTTGATTTTTGATTTATTTTACTTTATGTGTGTTTATGCACCCAGTACATTCCTGCTGCTTGAGAATGTCAGAGTTTGTAGCCATGACCCACTGTCACCCTTCAGGGATAGGGGGAGAGCAGATACAGAGGCAAAGACACAGAGTCCTGGAGACTCACTGTGCAGTAAGCAAGTAAACCCATTTATTGCAATCAGAGGGTAGCCTAAGTACCTGATGCTTCCTTCCCATTGGCCCCATCTTGTCCGATGATTGTCTTGGTCACTCTTCATTGGCTGTGTTCCTTCACACCCATGACATTGTGCATTACTAGGCACTCCATCAGATTTCAGGTTTGCTAACTACAAAAGCTCCACTGAACATGCGTGCCATACCTTCTTAAGGTCAGCCATGGAATAGCCTTACATCTCCTACATAAGTTGTCAGATCCCCTAGAGAGGGAGCTGTAGATGGTTGTGAATCACCATGTTAGGTGCTTGAAATTAAACATAAGTCCTTTATAAGAGCACTCATTGTTCTTAACCACTGAGCCATGTGTCCATCCTAGAGGCATTGAATGATGTAAAAACTAATAAGGGCATTCAAGATCATAAAGTTTACTGCCAGGAAGATTGGGCAACAAAACATTCACTAAATCTGATCTGGTATCAATAATGGGTGAAGAGCCTGTTTTGATGTCACCAATGTACTTTTGGTTTTTCATGAATTTGTCAGAGAGCATCTGATTTTATGTATGTTAAAATATACACGCAGGGGAAAATAAAACCTGTTATAAGAAATTAAAACCAAAGTCCTGAAACATGCCCTCTTTCTACAATGTGCTAAAGAAAATTTAATGTCATCCAGCTTGGTTGCTTCCCCCAAATTAAAGAGAATACAAAATATCATATTGAAAAGAACCTTCTTTTTTCTTGAACTACAGAAGAACTACTGCTTTCTCACAAGTCCTCAGAGAAAGCCAACTGCTCTTTTGTGCCAAACTACAGACAGTATATCCGATTCCCATGGAAGTTATCTGTATACAAGTTTTTATTTTATACTTTCAGCCAACACTTGAAACATACTTTTGTCTTCTAATGCTATCCCAAGATAAGAAGTGTTTCATGGTATTAAAGAAAGGGAAAGCATTATGAATCAACAAAAGAAGCATTTTTCAGGTACATAAACATACTAAACAGTAGCTTAAAATTCTTCCATGGCCCAAGGAATATATTTCACATAATTATTACATACAAAAAATTTTAATCTAGGTATTTATAATCTTTTGACCCCACAATATGATGTCATAAACAAGTGTGTTAGGTCACATTCATAGCTATCTTGGAACATATGTGCCTTAGAGCTTAGACAAGTTACCTTGTTGAATCCAAAGGTACAAAACTCTTATAAAACTAAAACTAATCTATTTTTAAACTTTCTCATGATAATGAGAAGTGTGTTAGATATTAAAATGACACATTCATCTTTGGAACACTACACTAGCTATCTAATTCTTTAAGTGAGCCTTAGGAATTGATTTATGCACAGATGCAAAATAGACCTAAGCCAAACTTCAATTGAAAGCCTCATATACATGAATAGTTTCAGTTCACCTCACCACAATAGATGTCTGTCACCACAAACTAAACAATCTGAGTTTTGCATATGACATAGTTTGGGATACTGACAGACTCATAAAACTCACCCATTTGAGAAAATTCTTCTTGGTAGAGAACTTACACTTCAGCCTATATTCATGTACTTAGGGACAATTGTCTAAGACATCCATAGTCCATAGTCGTGGCTCTGTCATTCACTATTTTTGAAATTTAGACTGCATAATCTTTTCTATGCCTCCTTCTACCCTTCAGTAAACAAGAGTGACAATTAACCTTGACATTGGGAGGTATAGAGACAATTAAATTTAAGATATCAAATCTGCTGTGTAGTAGGTATTTATAGCTATTATGAATACTTCTCTTTTGGAAGTATGTGTTTTCTTCCAGGCAATTTTAAAAAGTAGAATTCACCAAGCATGCAGCAGTGACTGATTAGTTCAGGATTGTAATCAGCAGGTAAATGGAACGGTAAAGAAAGAAACTGGGAGAGGATTAAAAATAAGCCTCAAATTATCCACAAGGCAGATAAAACCCTGACTGCAAAAATCTTCGCTAACCAGACTCTATCTTTGTCTTCTCATGTAGTAACATGTCACTTTCTCTTAAGGATTTAGGTGAAACACACTTTGTAAAAAGCATTCAATTCTAAAAGGAAAGAAGGTGTGAAAATAAACATTGTTTACCACAGGGGCTTCTCTGTTCCTGGCTCTGCCTGGAAAAGTTGCATTCAGTAACAGAGTACAACTCATTGCCAGTCTCTCTCCAGTCCAAGTCTCACCTTACTTATCTCTGAACTTGTTTGTGAGTATACTAGACTGATAATAATCTTTTACTGCCGTGCATGGCTTAAGCTTTCCTTTAGCATGGTTAATAGACAGGCAAAGTTTTACGATGATGGATGTGATACCATGTAGCCCAAACTGATCACATTGTACAGGTACAAGAATTCTCAGCAGTGAACAACCGAAATGAAGTTGGAACACCTCTCCAATATTCATTCCCATCCTTGTATAATTGGTGTGGTTGTGGAGAACTCCTGGGAGAAGCATGAGAAGTGAGCAAAGTCACATGATATCACAGGCAAATTATTTGGTATTTGAGTAGAGTTCTTAATTTACAGCAATCAATTGAAAAGCAAGTGGAGAGAAGAGAGAACTTTTCAATAATGGCATGGCTTCTGTTCTCAAAGGATTTTAAAGCCTCTGGCTAGTTAAAAGTTGCCTGAATTTTCTTTTGTATTAGGATTGTATTACTCCTTTCTCATTCTCTAGAGGTAATTTGATTACATTTTGAGTTCCTTCCTTAAAGAGGCATCCACTATGCTTTGAAAAATAATTCCCAATAAATCACTTCCAATGGTTCCGTGATCTAAGAAGACCCCAGCTGCACCTTCAGACTCTTGTTAATCATCTATGGTGATCTAGAAAAAGGGAAGTAGATATCTATGAGGTGAAAAAGACACTTTTAAGATTACTGTAAGGGAGTTAGGGAGAAAGTAACTTAACCAACTTTGTCTTCTTATCAAATGATTAAGAAACTCATTTACATAGAAGAGGGAAATCAAGTTAAGTGGATAATCATAACACAAAGGTCTACAAACTGCTAGCATTCCTAATTATGTAAAAGTCACACAAAGACCACATATAATACTCCATCCTTGAAAATTTAGTCTTTCATCTTGGTGAGGTTGAAGAATCATACAGTTCTATGGCTTTCCCAGAATTCCCATCAGAATCTTCTGTTTGGAAGGCATTCCTCTCTTCTGTGTTGCCCATTTTGGCTTGTTCTATACTGTGCAGTACTTCACAGAATCTCATTATCTATATTCATTTGAATCAAAAGAAGACAACATGTTTTTTAATGTAAGAAAAGTACTCCTTGATGAATCTTCAGTCATATGTACAGTGACATTTCCCCTTCTTCTTCTCAACTTTGTCACATACAGCGCTTAATTTCACTTTGTATCAAATTAGTTTAAATTATTCATTCAAAACAATTATGAGCTAAGGAGAAAATACCACAAACAGAAACAACAAAAATGGGCTACTTACTGTAATATTATTCTCAATGGACCCTCTTACTTAATGATTAGACAAAGACTATAGGACAAAAATATTAAATCAGTATTTCTTAATTATAACCCAAAATTCCATACTAACCCTACATCTCTTTGTTACTAACCAGAGAAGTACACAGACTTTTCTGATAAAAGAAGAATGTTTAATTCACTACTCTATCACCAAGCACTTAGTACTAGGAAGCACATGATATTGAATATAGCTTGTACTTTAAACAGCAGATCAGAAGCATACTCAGCTATCCCCAGCTGTTCAGTCTAGGATGAAATTTGAACAAAAAGAAATATTAATTGTAACAGAAATATATATATTTTCACATAAAAGCCTGAGTATTTATTCTAAATGGACAAAGATCTGTGAGCAAAGGCAGGGAAAATTGTTCATTAACAGAGACTAAACTGATAATTAAGAAGCCAGTTTAGGTCTAGGTCTATATATATGCTATGGTTATGTAGCTTCTTGTTTTTGTGGAACACTAAACAATGAGAACAGGGACTGTCTTTGGCTCTTTTGCTTGCTTTTAGAACCACTTACCTTCTACTAGATTATCTTGTACAGCCTTGATATGAGGGTATGTGCCTAATTCTTACTGTAATTTATTATGCAGTATTTAGTTTATAGCCCTGGGAGTCCTGCTATTTTATGAAGGAAAAGCGAAGACTGGATCTGGGAGAGAGGGCATAGGGTTGGGGGGATTCAGATTAGAGGAGAGGAGAGTGATCTGCAGTTGAAATATATGAGAGAAAAATAAAAAAAATATATGGCATAAACTGAACTATTTAACACTTAGACATCTGAATGGACTTTGTACCAAAGGATGCTTCCAGTTAAATATGCTCAATAAATGGATTTTGATACAACACAGAGGCAGAATGTGGTCATACTCATCTGCAACAAATATTAAATGTGATTTGTTTTTAAAATTAAAACAGATAAACAAAGCAAAGGCAAAAACAGAGTGAGAAATCTGCAGAGAAGTATGCACCCAGAGGCTAGAGCAATGGCTCGACTCTTAAGTGCATAATGCTCTTTCAAAGAACCAAAGCTGAGTTCCTAATATCCACATTAAGCAGCTCACACTGCCTATAACTCCAACTAAAAGGATCTGACACCCTCTTCTGGCCTCCACTCAAATATATGAGCATGTACACACACACACACACACACACACACACACCTTGAAAAAGAAACACTTTGAGAAATATGAAGTATATCCCCAAAAGAATAAAAATAAGGATCTCGAAAAAGATAGACTTAAAACAGATAACTCCTTTTCTATGTTCAACGTATCTTTATGTGCATTTGCCAAGATATCCAAACAACCTAAAAGCTATCAACTCGTAAACAGACCAAGAAAAATTCAGCATATAATGCTTCAGAACTTTTTTAAGTTAGATTTCTAGTATTTTCTTCACCAAAAGGAAGTATCAGAAAACTTTAGAGATGGAGAAAACTTTTTTACCCTGAAGTTGACTGAAGTGACAGTTCCATGGATGTGAACACATGCCTAAGCCCATCTAAGTCCATGCAATATGTTTCTGCACTTTTCCTAAAGTTATTAAAATGAAATGCATTTACATGCTTATACGCAAACAGTACCTGAAGAGAAACGGGATTCTCTATTATCCACAAAGTCATCATTACTATCTTGAGAACATAATCAGGGGCTAGAGAGATGGCTCAGTGGTTAAGAGCACTTGCTGCTCTTCCAGGGGACCCAGGTTCAGTTCTCAGTACCCACCCTGTGACTAACAACTGTCTACAATTCCACTACAGGCAATCCAATGTCTCCTGCTGCTTTCTGTGGGCACTGCATTTACAAAATACATATGCTGCTAAAATGCCCATACACATATGATAAAAACAACTAAACCTTCATGATGAATGGAACTCATCCGTGTGGTTAACATAGGTGAGCAGACAATTGAGAAAGTGCATGCTATTGTTTTGAATTCCCAACAGCTTTTCTAAAATTCCTCACGTGGTTATAAATTTCATCTGACTCCTCCAGACACAGTATTGACAAGCTGTAAGGTCAACCCATTTTAAGTGATTATTTTTGCTTAACCTTCATCCTAAATATAAGCCTGGCCATAGAGAAATGCCTCCTATTTGATTTTCAGAAATTGATGATCTAAGGTTTTGTCACTGGTTTGTCTCTGCTTTGTGAAATTAAGAGGAGGATTTCTCCCCTGGGTTTTTGCAGTGACTGAGCCACATCTAAAACTTCACTTGGGTTTAATTAATAATTATGCTGGCTACTCAGCATAAAAGATATTCTTACCCTTCTACACATTTCAGCTTCCTGTAGGGACAGAGACTCAGAATGACCCAGTCTGTGATGTCAAAGCCTGGCAAAACAAAAGGTAGCTAGAATGTGACTAGTGGTGTAGGGAAGTGCTGCAAATCTGAAATCCTAAGACTCATCTTTTAGCCCCAAAACACAAAGTAAATTTCAAAAGGAATCTCCAGCAATAAATCATCATATGTCAGCAGCCCATTACAGCTAGTGTAGTGCTTGAAAACTACACTGTCTCAATAAATCTTGTGAGATGTCAGTTAAGAAATATGAGGGGGGGGTCACCGAGGGACACAAAGCTGCTGGTGCTGGAGTGGTAGATATCTGAGAGCCCCTTTCTAACAGACAGAAGAGGCTGTGGTCTAAATCAAATGGAGTCTGACTGCTAAGGACCATTGTAATGCACAAAGATTATCAAAACAACTCTGGTGGTCTACTGCTAAGATGTAACAGAAGTGAAGACTATCTCAGCATGCTGCCACCTGTTGCAAACATTGATACAGGGCAAGGAGAGAGGAGTCTTCCAAACTGAATTTTCTCTGACAGTAATTAGTTGACTTTGAGGAACATGTAAGCTCTATCAAGTGAAGTTTCATCATCGATGATTCGAGGACAATAATCATCATGCTGAAAATTCTGGGGGAAGATTAGAAATAATGTATGCATAGTTGTTAGACACAGAGTTAGTAGGCAACTAGTGAGAGCTGTTATTATACACTGTTAATCCCACTGTGGCCAGCCTTGGGTTCCCTAAAATGGGCTAGCTTTGCATTTTGATACCAAGCCCAAAGATGTACTTGGGTCTCATTCTCTTGGCATCTACATAATACATGAATTCAAAGCAGTTTGTCACAGCCAGCCAGGATGTCTGTTTCAGTACCCAACTGTCACAAGATAAAATAACATGGACCCCATCAAACTAGAGGGCTTTTATGACCAAGACATTTATGACAGACAAATACTACCTTATTCAGCTGATCTACCTGGTTTATGGTCAGGTAGGAGCCTTTATAAAAATTACCTGTGTTATACTAACATAGGTTCATAGGAGCTCACAGAAACCGAACTGACAACCAAGGAGCCTGAGTGAGACTGACATAGGCCTTCTGCTTATACTTTATAGTGTGTACCTTGGTCTTCTTGTGGGCCTCCTAACAGTGGAAACAGGGTCTGTCTCTGGCTCTTTTGTTGGTGTTCAGAATCCTTTTCATCATACTGGATTGCCTTGTCCAGCTTTAATACAAAGGAATGTGTCTAGTCAGACTGCAACTTCTTATGTCATGTTTGGTTGATATCCATGGGTGCCCTGCCCTTATCTGAAGAGAAACTGAATTGGAATAAATGGGGAATCAGAGGAGTGGTGGCATGTATGGGGTAGGAGTAGATAAGTGAGTAAACTGTAATAAAAGTAATAAAAAGTAATGAAAGATAATAATAACTAATAATAATGTAAAATTATCAGTGATGATGGATCAATTAATGAATTTCTGCTAATCACTAAAGTATTAGCATAGAAGCTCAAATGTGAGGACACTGTCTTCAAGACATTTATTTCAATGTTCAACAACTTAGAGATTACTATAAAGCTAAAATGTAGCATATATAGAATCTCATGATACAACTTAGACTACTTTTGAATTCACTCTGTAGCCCAGGCTGGCCTCTTTCATAAATCTTCCTCCCTTATCCTCCTGAATATGGTGGATACAGTCATAGTGCACCATGAATGCTTTAAAGGGGATTCACTGTGTGTGTGTGTGTGTGTGTGTGTGTGTGTGTGTGTGTGTGTGTGTGTGTACTTTCC
This sequence comes from Grammomys surdaster, assembly GCF_004785775.1. Lineage (NCBI taxonomy): Eukaryota > Metazoa > Chordata > Mammalia > Rodentia > Muridae > Grammomys > Grammomys surdaster. Next base: position 13,780,821 of record NW_021604665.1, on the reverse strand, counting down.
TTTTTCTATTTCATTGAATATTCTTTTATTTATATTTCAAATGTTATCCCTTTTCCTGGTCCCCTGCCCCCAAAACCTCCCTATCCCATCTCCCTGACCCTGCTCCCACCCTATCTTTATAGAATTCACTTTATGCAGTCATAGCTATTCTTGACAATAAAATCAAAAATAGCAAAGAAGTCCCCCATTCATCTCTACAACAAACCACTTCTCTCCTCGAGAGTGCCTATGAAATTTATAGTTACCTTTATTTTAATTTGTAAGTGTGTGACTCTCTTTTTAGTATCCCCTTCCAGATTCTAAACTCCATGATAATAAATTCTGTCTGACTTCCTTGTTACTCACTGGACTAAGCTTTGGTCCATGTATGTACCAGTATGTGGTATTTGCAGGTTAACTAGAAAATGAAAGAAATTTTATAAGAATTGCTAATACTTTTCTAAATTATCTCATCTGATCTAAAAGTCAAAGCAGTACATATTTATTAAAATGTTTTACAACAAAGGCCTGAGTAGACACAAAAATGATTTGTAAGAACCTAACATTATGGTTTTGCTGTAGGAAAATAACTAGTCTGAAAAGACCGGGAAACAAGAGCTAGTTTGGTATAGACTAACATAGACTGAAATCCAAGGTATTCGCAGAAGAACAGATACTAGCTATTTATACTTGTTTTCTCTCTTCTGGAGATGTCTTACTATGACTAGACTGACTTACTAGACTGACTTTGAACTTGAGACCCTCCTGTCTCAGCCACCGAAGCATAAGGATTATTAGTATTCAACCATTTTTCCTAGCCTGTATTTCTAAACTGAAGTATTTTAACAAACAGATATCCATATAACATAAACATCTCTATTAAAAATAGTAACACAGCTAGTGTGAGAAAGAATCAGAAAAGAGGAAAAAAATCAATCTGTTTCATCAGGGAACTTTTATACTAATAACAAGCACACTCCACGGCATATAATCTTAAAGGAGATGGTTTCAAAACAAGAAGAATTATAAAGTCATAAAGAAATAGCAAATTCAGACCTTACTGAAGTAAGATATGCAATGTTAATGAAATTAATCAAGATCACATACCTAACTCATTCATCAGAAGCACATTTTTTTCCTTTTTAATTATATGACAATCACCTTAACTCCCCAACGATGTTGATGAAAGTTGTACACTTGAATTCTTCCGATTGAGAAATGGACACCACCTATGTACATGCTTGATATCTCCTTAGACTCTTACACAGACACATTCTAGGCCAACTGTTTTCACAGTTCCAGAAATGAAAATCTGATGATCTTTTAGCATATAACTCATTACAGTTGAAATAATATATTTACCATATCCAGGGACGTTCTGAATTGCAGCTTATATATGATAAAGATGAAAGGAAGAAGAGAGGGAGGAAAAGGAGTAGGAAAGGGTAGAACGGAACAGGGAACGGAGGAAGGAGGCATGCAAGACAGGTGGATGGAGGGAGACAGTCATATTACTGAAATCCATGGCCACTAAGTTTGGGCCATCAAGTGTTTTACAATCTAGAAACTTCCTCCCAACCTAGGAGGATCTCCTCAACTACTAATATTCAAATGGAGATATAAGATATATGGACAAACATGGATGAGCAATAAATAATCTGTAGCCATGATAGTCACATTCATGCTGAAAACACATTCATTTACATCTAAATAGTTCGCGATGTGATTTAAATAATATAGAAGCTAAGTACATTCTTTAAATAATGAGTGGGAAAGGAATCTCCCCTCTTTAAAACATGATCTCACACTGTAATACAGAATACTACTCTCATGTTTCCAGTTTTATTTCTACGTTGTTATTACATTTAAAGTCTTCTTCTCTTGGGTTAGAAGAGCTTGCAAACTTCTAAATCAATGATTTCTCTGATTTTTTTAAGATGTTTTATTTTCTGAGTTTGAGTTTTTTTGCATGTGTTTATGTATGTGTAAGGAACATAACATTTAATGGGCTGCAGAAGTCACAAAGATGGCCTTGGATGCCCTGGAGCTAGAGCTAGTTATGAATGGTTGTATGCTGGAAATCCAACCTGGAGCTACTGCAGGAGCAGCCAGTGATCTTCACAGCTGAATCCTCTCTCTCCAGCCGGGATCTCATTGTTTACGTATGAAAACTACAATGAGCTTTCCAGTCCTGCTTGCACATGCCTCATGTCTCTTTCATCCAGTTGTTTTCTTGAACTTCCAGGTCTGCTTAGTATGTGTCTCATTTCCTACCAATTTTGAGGTTTCAAAATTCACGTTTACCAAGTAGCTTTCTTTGACCATCGTTTTCTCAGGACATCCTGACCACATGAGTCTCCTTCTCATCCCTTTTCCATCCACGGAGTTCTATACTTTTATAAATTGTATTTCTTAATTTACATGATTTAATCTTGTTATCCCTATAAGATTATAATCTCAATAACATCACATTCCACATGTGACTTCTGACACATTGTAGCACTTGAAAACTATAGGTTAACTCTGATTTTCAGAAGAGTCCACTGACATTTTCATAAAATATTTTATTTAGACTAAAAGACAAAGACAGACTTGGAAAGCTAGGATACCTCAATTTAGCAAGGAATAGCCAATTCCAGTTTTTAAATGTATATGTTCTATGTCTTCCATATAGCACCAGAGAAATTGCCTTATATCTTGATAAACATCACCAGTACTTAGGTGGTAAAATTTGGTACAATCTTAAACTCAATGTTCTGCAAAGATCTAATGAAAAACCTGTTGACATGGCTATCTGAGTAAAATTATTTACAAAGAAAATTGGTAACCTGTTCAAGAAGTAAGAATAATTAATGGTATTCAGTACACAGATTTCCTAAAAAAAAAAATAAAGAGAGAGAGAGACAGAGAGACAGAGAGACAGAGAGAGAGAGAGAGAGAGAGAGAGAGAGAGAGAGAGAGCATATACATATATATTTGAATATACACATTTATACATATGTTTATATATTCAAGTTCAGCAATACTTGGAACACTGTATGTATATCAAAGCTATTTAGCAGCAAATTTAAGATAATCAAAAATGGTATTAATAAAAGTATAATGTATGATTTACATGTACAGGCAACTAATTCGCAGTACCTCTAAAATCTACTTACACATACACTTACCATATACAAGAGAGAAGGGAGGCATGACTGGATTCATGTGATATTTGGAAACTAGGAAATGCAATGTTTACAGGACAAGGGAGAATGCGGGTAATCAAAGAGAATGTTAAATTGCAGGTAGTGAGCAGAAGCAGGATGCTGGCAGACTCTCTCCCTTAGGGATGCATGTCCTTTCCCTGAATGCTCTCTGCTGACTGAGTGTGGCCCACATATGTGAAGAGACAGGATGAAAAGTCTGGTGACTTAAATGCTTATCTCATCTACATCCAGATATCTGACTGAATATCTGGACAACGTGACCTGGCCAAGATGACGGATGAAATGAAGCATCACATCCATTCCCTATGAACTCAACAATATATTATTCAGTTTATCTTCTCAGGCAAGATGAAAAGACAAGCAACTGAAAACTTTTCCTAAATATCATAAGATACAAAGGCATGTACTTTTTAAAATGAAACATCATGTTCTGAGTGACTAATAAGTATTCATTTGGATTTACACATAAATCGCCTCCACTGTACTTTATTGCCATAGTGAAATTACTTTTGTTTAAATTTGTGGCCGAGAGGAACAACAAAACCATAACAGATCTATCATGCTAAAAATTTCCCAGAAGCTTAGCAGAATCTGGAAATATATATATATATATATATATATATATATATATATATATATATATATCTCCTCACATGCACAAAAAACATTTCTAAATAAATATAAATGTTTTATAAATATATGTAAAATACATATATATGAAAAATATTTGAACTGTGAATTTTGAGCATTCAAATTAAACCACATTAATGAAAAAGCATAGTCTAATTTACATGTACAAATTATTAATTTATAATGCTTCCCCAAATACTCTTTATAGAACAATGTTTGGTTGAAAAATATTTAAGTGGTTCCTAATTTTTGTATTCTTACACAAACTCCTTAAATTTATGAAACACCATCTTTCTTGAAATAAAATCCAAATTTGCAATCAATGCACACCTAAAGAAGCAGTTTAGTCATTCATTGATAATTTAAAATAAATCTTTCTGTCTCCACCAGAAGCACTAGGAACTTTATGTCACAGCAAGGCAAGAGACTATGTGTCTCCAGTTTTTCATTTATCCAAGGGCTAGATACCATTACTACATCTACTGTAGAGGATTACTGAAGGATTGAATTGGAACTCTGAAGGCATTTAGTAACTTGCCAAATACACTCCAAATATTCAGTTAATGCTACTTGCTACAAATAAATGATGTTCACTTAGATAAGTGTACTCTGAATGTGTCTTTCAAAGCTTCATGAGCTCAGAGCTTTGCTAGTAATATGACAATATTAAAATGAAACAAGACCCATTAGAACCTTTTAGAAGGTGGGATTTAAGGCCTACTCCATGAAATGGGACCCATAAATGACAATGTTAATGAGGCCAAGATAAGTCATGGGCCTTAAGAAAAAACTACCTACCTCTAAATGAAAGCAGCAATTCTACAACTCCTTGAAATGTAATTTGATGCCCAGAGATCAGTGAATCACTCAACCATCAGCAAAGAAGCTTGTTTTGCAGTAGATTTTGTGTGGGTGTTGTTGCTGTTGTTGATACTGTTTCTGGATTTTCTTTGTTTTAAGAAAGAGAAAGAGTAGAGAATTGGGTGTGGAGACACAGGGACCTGGAAGAAGTTGAAGAAGGGAAAATATATGATCTAAATATATTGTGTAAAAAAAAAAAGTGGAATGTGAAAAGTCACATGGGCACTGCCTTTATAAAGGATTACACAGTTCCTACACACTCCCCTCAATTTTTGAGAGTGAGTTGTTATAACAGAAGAATCCTATTCCTAGAGTTTCTCTAGCTTCCTGGTTGACTGGAAATCTATTCACATCATGTTGATCATTTTTTGCCATGGTCAAAGAGGCCTGACCAGTACCATGCTGTTGGACTTAGTTTTGTTTGGTTGTGTGTGGGTGTGGGTGGAGGGGGCAATTAGAAAGATTTCACTACACAAAATATACTATCCTTAAATTCATGATCCTCCAGCCTTGTCCTCCCAGACCTAGAGATTACAGGTATACATCACCATTCCTGGTTCAATGCATTTCTACTTAGAAAGTGAATGGTCTCTGTCATTTTCTAATAACAATAAAAAATAGACTAATATATTACAATATTTCAGAATACTGTCTAACAAATATATAATATGTTCAAATATGTATTTCTATACTTGATGAAAGTAAAATGATAAATGCCTCCTCGGTGACATGAGATATATTCCAAACTATATTTTCTATGTATTACAAAGAAGGTTCCAATAGATCTAGGATCATAGATCTAACTACCCTCAAGAAAATATCCTGCTAATATATAACATACTCAAAAGCAATAAAATAAAATACTCTCACACCCAGAATCCATCCTTGCCTAAGTATAAGTAAATCAGGTGTCAGTAGCCATAATAGGACAAGCTAATAATTAGTAGTTGATCATCCTGAAATGCTTGCCTCGGATTACTATCTGTGACAAGTGTTCCACATCAGCAAGGCTATGCTGGACATATTTTAGGAAAGATCCTGCTATTAATATGCTTTTCCTATGATTATTATTATTATTATTAAACATATGTAACAATCACTAAGCAATAGCACTCCCTTTGGAGAAGATCTCTACAGACCCACGAAGATGTACTGACTTGTAGTGTTGCTATATAGACAAATAGACGACTTCTTAAGTCTTAATGATGATCCTATAAGAATTCCTAAAATTATATCAATGATTATTAAGCTCTTTTATAGTGGGACTGCTATTAAGTCCCTTTCTGATAGTCAGAATTGCTATGAGAACTCTGCCAGTCTCCGAAGTGTCATCAGTTAACAGCACTTAGATAGTAACCAGACTCTCTCCTGCTCAGAACACACTCCAAGGTGGTCGTAAAACAATTAACAATAGGTCACTAAAAGGGAACTCACGATTTATTATAGGTGATAGTACAGAAGAGAAAATATTGCTTGGGTTTAGGTATACAAAACTTCACTAATTTCTTAGTTATAGTTTTAAACATTCAGTGAACCTGTGGAGCTAGACGAGTGAGGGATGTTTAGCCAGATAATTACTCCTAATGGATATGCATGTAAACATTCCTGATTGTAAACTTCTATTTCAATTTATGATTTGAATTTTGGTGTGAACTTGTGATGAACTTTGTAACATGTGATCAGGTACTCTGAATGATGTTTAAGACAAAGGGACGTTCATTAGTGGTCTCTCCTCTCTCTCTCTCTCTCTCTCTCTCTCTCTCTCTCTCTCTCTCTCTC
>NW_021604665.1:13682857-13774353 GCF_004785775.1 Grammomys surdaster | reverse complement strand
CTCTCTCTCTCTCTCTCTCTCTCTCTCTCTCTCTCTCTCTCTCTCTCTCTCTCTTCTCCCTTCTTCCCTGCTTAGAATCTCTCTACTTAAAATTTTTCCTTTGTTAGAATTTTTTCCTTTTTCCACTTAGGACCTTCCCATTTTCCCCCTTAGATAGGAAACTTTTTACACTTAGCAATAAACTATAATAACTTCTTTAAGTGTCTTTTCTTCCTGCGACCTCAAACCAACAGACCTAAGTTAGAGCCCAGCAATGCCTGCAGAGAGAGTACTAAGGATATTTGCCTAATTCTCTGCAGTCCGTGGGTGAAGGTGTTAAGTGCCAGAAACTCCAATTTCTGGCCTCAGAGGATACCAGAGGGCAGGCCAGCTACAGTAGCCTAACCCTAGGTCTTACCCACTGCCGAGGCTCTTCCCATCTTCCTCGGCTGCCTCAAGAAGAACCGACTGGAGGAGAAAAAAGAAGATCACCTTCTCCTCTCACCAAGCCGGGGACAGCTCCCGGTAATCAGGTAATTTTAATGTGTCTCTGGAGTTGAGAGCTATACATCAACATTTAGTAGACAGTTTCTGTTTTTCATAAGGAGGGGAGATAGAAGAGAGTCCTGCTTATTAAAGTTATAGCAATGAGTTTCACAATACTTCTAGTAAGTTTGAAAAATCCTAATATAAGAAATTCTGTTTAAAATCAATATTTTCAAAAGCTTGTTTCTGGTAAAAAAAAATGTTTAAAGTCCTATTTATATCTAGAAGAATTGCTGTTCTACAAAACCTGCTCCAGATCCCAAACCTGGCTGAACATCAGAATCACACACATAGCTTATTTAAGATGCAGTCTCCCAAAACTCATCCCCAGAGATTCTGCTTCTGTACCCATGGAGTGGGACTGTGAATCTTTATTTTCTCCTAAAGCTGCCAGTGTTTTCTGAGGACAGCGGTTTGTTGCAATTACCCAAGAGAGTTTATATCTAATCCTAAAATCAGGACTTCCTCTTTCATTTCCAGGATGAGGACAAGGAAAGGGATTTTATGTCTATCCCACAACATGCTTCCTCCAATGACTTGCTTTCCAAGTTTTGTAAGAGCCTAGTTAGCCTGGGATTCAGCTCTATTAGGATAGCAGCGAACAAGTCAAACATAGAAACATTTATACTGGAGATGTCATAAAATACCTTGGAGAAACATTTAACTCACTGCAGAAATACTAGGGCTGTTGGCTTTAGGGATTATTCACTACAAGTTTTCAGGCTACACACATGCGCACACACACACACACACACACACACACACACTGACTCTTCTTTACTGTGGTAACAGAGTCTGCAGAAACATTTCAGGTTACAGCTGTTGATCTTAGGAAATATCAGAAGTCTCTGGGTGGTGTACATTATTTGAAGAGGAAATAAGTCTTTTCAAAACAGCAACTTGCAAGCTATTGTTATGCAAGATTTTAAAGCTTCCTTTGAATGAAACCCCCATATCTGGAAACCACAGGATGGCAAAAGCAATTACTCGCCTAGGCTTTGGGGGCTTTTCCTCCATTCTGCTAATCCCCAGGATGGGAATACTCATTGAAACCTGAAGAAATGCATGGGGTTTCCTTGTTTCTCAAGAGACTAAGAGATAAGACCATCAGGGTCAACTGTGAGACATTCCAGTCAACTCTGGAAGAGACACAAAAGAAAAGTTGTATAAGAAAAGCCACAAGGAGCCTATGGCATGAAAAAAATCTAGTCTGCAGTGGCAGGTACCACAGAGTAGTGCAACCAGGATAGCCCACAGGGAACTGAGAAACCCTGCAGTTTTCAGCTATGCACTGCTAAGCTAATAGTTTTGAGGGTCTGAAAATCCTAAATTACAATCCTGAAACTCTAATATCTGTTAGAGATATCCTTCTTGTTGACTTGATATTTGGAATTAACTAAAAACATCTAAGTGTCTGGGAATACCTGAGGGATTTTTCGTTAATCAGACAATTTGAGGTAAGAAGACCCACCTAAACTCAGGCTCATTTGAGGTTAAAAGATGTACCCTAATTTGGGTCACACCTTCCTGTAACAGCCTATATAAGGGGCAAAGAAGGAAGAAACTTGTGCTCTTTGCCTGCTCATCCTTGCTCTCAATTCACTGGCATTAAAGTCTACTTCTGCACGATTCTGACATATATTCAAGACAAATCAAGACATACAACCTTAAGGACTGAACAATTACTCACTACTCAGACTTTACATTGCAGGACAGCTATTGTTGTACTAACTGGAACAAAGCTTGCAAGTCACTCTGATAAATTTTCCATACACACACACACACACACACACACACACACACACACACACACAGAGTAAGATGACAATTCATTTCCCAGTGGGAGGGTGGGTTTAGAATTTATTGTCCAACCAGACTAAAAATAATGAGTTTTTACTGCTAAGAAAGGCAATTTGTTTCTATGACTATATGTACATATATATGTATGATATGCATATGTACATACATATATATGTATGTATAGAAATTTACATGTCTGCATGTGTGTGTATGTGCTTGTTTATGTAAAAAAAAAATACCAAAGGCTGTAATTTAAAGTGTTATCAAACAGCATTACCTCCTTTTTAAGATTGTCTAAGAACAGCAAATATTAAGAAAGAAAAGCACCACAGTCAAAGGAGAAAAACAGAATCAGGTCAGAAATTAGGTAATATAACAGGTGGCATTGGATCTCTTATGAGAGCCTCAGCCATAAAAGTTTCTTAAAATGGGAGTGTGATGTTACATTCAAGGTAACAGCATTTATAAACATACAGTGATAAGATATTTCTTTACAATTTAAAAGCTTTTTATTATTTTGTGAGATTCTTTTTCTATTACAAATATAATAACATTAGCTATTTGTTCCTTCTCTTACTTCCCTAATTTAATCCTCAAATTATTTGTTAATCCCTGTGTATACTGAATTTATATATGAAATATAGTTAACAGCCATAAATATTTTATATAAAAATTCAATTGTACTTCTGTGGCTAGTTTACTCTTATCTTACATAATTAACATGTGGCTGAATTGGAAATAAGAACTAATCAAGGGTTTGTCAGTCTCAAATTTCAAAGCTCAGAGACTAGAGATGCCAATCCACACACTCTCCCTCACTTACCATTCAGATATACAAATGAACTCACACAGAACTCTCAAATTTCACAATGTCATGTTTTCCAACCTGTTTAAAATCTCCTAAAAGATTTCTAAGGAATAAAGGATATTGCCAATTTTCATAACAGCCCCTGATTTTTCTCATATGATAAAGTTTTTCAACAGTTCTGTGAGACATCACAGTCCTTGTCTGTTCTATGCCTAATGCTAAGGGCAGAATTCATACTCCAGACAATGAAATAATGTGATAAAAGACTGAGATCATCCCACAAAATCCTGTTGCCTACTCATACTTTTCTCCTGTCCTCACATAGGCTTTCATTCTATAGACATTATATTCACATTCTTTCCTAAGTGCTCCTCAGAAAGTGAGGAAGACAGCTCCAGTCCTCTTCGCTTATCTGCATGATCAACTCTCCACAACTTCTAGGCAACAGCCCCATATACTATACCATGCTACCATCTGAGACTTCTTTTCCTCAGAACCAAAGAACTCTCAAAGAAAATGTTGTATACCAGAAGTCTATCTTTTAAAATAGCCATTTAGTAACTCACTCAAGGCTGATCCATCACACTGACGGATAAGCTGGTAGGTGGAATACTCAGAGTTTCTGACCTGCAGCTCAAGGATAAATGAGTTGGTATACTCCACCAGGAAGGGATTGAAGCAGAAAGTTAGGAGAACTTGCTCACACCGAATGACAAAGCTACCTTCCAATGTATTTCCATTTCCAGAGCAGTGGTTATTTGTTATCCCTTTTATGCTATATTCTGCCTGGAGTTTTGAGACAAGTCTCACAAGGTAGCACAAACTGTTGGGGAATTTTCAGTGCTTCAGCCTCTATATCTTTGAAAAGGCATATGCCACCATGTAGGCATATATTTGAAAAATACACACAAATGTGCACACACATATTTTGCCTTTACTATACAATTAATTATATGAATATGTACTTGATACCATTCAATCCTAGTTGCAGGAAACTGGTCAGTTAATAATATGATACATATCACTGCCTATAGTTTCCTTATTGTTTTATCCAGATCACATGATAAAATGAAGATTTTGTTTTAACACAATGGATCTAGAGGGAAGAACAAAGTTCATCACTATTCACAAACTTGAAGCGAACACCCATTTATGGACTACAATGCCACTAAGACAACACACAAATATCTTATACAAATAAGCTTCTTTTCTATATTGTACAGTTTATTCTCACTGTAAGAATTCATGTTATTTGTCAATAAGATACAGAGTGTATAACACGAATGACTAAGAACAAGCTCAAATTGTCGTTATTGTCGGACAATTCATTAAACTATTTCTTCCACCTGTTTTAATTAGTTAACCTCATAATCCACAAAAATTGGGAAGATAAAGATTCATAACTGGTAAATTGTCCATACAGAAATTACTAGAAACTCAAACCCTACAGAAGCATGTTTACGTGGATTTTTAACTTCTTTTCCACTGAATGGGTGTATTTTGGGACATTCTAAGTGCTAAGATGTAGAAATAGTAATATGTGAATCATCCTGGGAATATTCTGAACCACAAATACTGGGACATGAATGAACAGAAGTCAGTAATCAGGGAAATTTCTGTTTACAATGCTAGAGCTTAGATTCATTATGAGATAAAAACTGCCGATAGGTCTATCAAGTAATTAAGATTCCAGAGTGAGGTAACATGGCAGATAGCAAGAGAAAATATTTAAAACAGGATGGAAAATGGTAAATAAATTCTCATCATATGCCTTAGAAAAAAGAAATATGTAACAGTAATTAAGACAACCAAGAGAGGTGGTTAAATTATGAACTATAAACAATTGGTGATAAATATATCCTTGAATTCCATAAAGTAGTTGCTAAATTTACATACAAACATCAATACAAACTTGCTAAAAATGTTTCGCTCTTCAAGGGCCATAAAAATGCAGAAGATATAAAATACCATTTTGTCTTCAAATATGTAAAACTCATTTGCAGCATGTACATTAATAATAAACCAGTCATTTTTCTTACACTTAACTAAATTTTGAAATTCAAAGCATCCATAAAGCAACTTCTTTGCTCCAGGAAAAAAAAAAAAAAAAGAGTGCTGAAAGTCATTTCCCAGTACTGTCAGTATTACAAATAAAAGAAAGTATACATCTATTATAAAATTTCAATCACACTTGACTGAAAGCAACTCGAAACATTTTTATGTTTCTCCTTCATCACATGTCAGCCTTTCTTTCATAGGTTGGCAAGATGGGCTATAGCTGAAGTACAAAGAATAGAGATAAGAGCCCAGGAAATAATTCATCCTTTATAATAAATAAGATTCTTGACCATAGCCAAAACCATTTCTCCAAAGCGAAGTCTCCAATAGTGCCAATCTCATCTTGGTTCTGATACAGTGACTCGCTGCAATCACCATAAAACAACACATTCTACAGATGCTTCCCTGCTTTGTCTCCACACAAAGAAGGGAGTTTGCATTGCCTGTGCTATGGGTAAGGACAGTCGGCAAACATAAATCACTTCTCTATTTTAAAATAATGGAATTTGAGGTCTATAAATCATAATATCCACATAGTTGAGCCACAACACAGGCAAGATGTGAATAAGTACATCAAAAGCACAAGATCACAATGTTCTTAAGAGATGCTCAAATCATGTAACTGGCACCAGGTTCTGTGTACAGATAACAAACTAACTTTAGTCTCCGTAGCCAAATAAATTTCCATTATTTACATGGGAGGAGAATACGAAGAATTTAAAAAATATATAGTCTTATTTTTATTTGTTACTCTGTGTGTATATGTGTATGTATGTGTGTGTGAGTGTGTGTCTGTGTGTGTTGATGCCATGCCAAGGCTTAAGAGTGTCTTTCCTTCCACGATGTGTGTCGCAGGGATCAAACACTGATTGGCAGCATTGTACGCAAGTGCCTTCATGCACTGAGCCATCCCACCAACTGATATCACTTATTTAATAAAAACAAACAAACAAACAAACAGGGAGTATAGATAGAATTAGGAGTCTCTGTGTTTGCCGAAGTCCCAGCTTCCTATCACATAAAACAATGTAAAACAATGTTTGACATCTTACAGATTGAGTCTCAATCTAAAACATGACTTTGTTGTTTCTAATAAGGCCAAGTTAAATAAATATACTGAATTTAGTAGCCATACTACAAGGAGTTTCCTAGTATTTATAAGTGTTAATTTAGAAAATTGGAAGTTATTGTGATCAGAACAAAAGTAATGACTGAATAAAATATTCCTCTTTCAGTTATAACTCCCAATATTAACCATAATGCACTTATAAATTGCAACTAATAGAATTGAGTAGAGCTAAAGCAGCTGTAAATACACCATCACCATATGTTGCCAATGTGTTTGTATATACATTCCAACCAACTGTACAGTATCTAGAAAATTACTGTGGTGTCTGGAATCCTGATCATCAAGGCAAAGTCCAAAGACTACAGAGAAGAAAAGAAAAGAAAAGAAAAGAAAAGAAAAGAAAAGAAAAGAAAAGAAAGGAAAGGAAAGGAAAGGAAAGGAAAGGAAAGGAAAGGAAAGGAAAGGAAAAGAAAGGAAAAGAAAGGAAAAGAAAGGAAAAGAAAGGAAAAGAAAGGAAAAGAAAGGAAAAGAAAGGAAAAGAAAGGAAAAGAAAGGAAAAGAAAGGAAAAGAAAAGAAACTTAAAGTTGGATTTGAGTAACTTTTATGACCTTAAAATGATATGAAAATAAAATACTTTTTAAAAGGTAATTTTTAAAGTACAAGACACACTATATTCAGAGTCAAATCTTCCAGTGAGTTTACTGAAGGTAATTAAGACAATAGAAAGTCTACAAAAATGAAACAGAAATTCTATGGCTCAGTGGTTATAGTACTTGCTGCTGGTTCAAAGGATGCATGCTACTGCTCACAAGCATCTGTAAATCTAGTTCCAGAGCCCTCTGCTGAGCTCAAAGTGTACTACACACATTTCTTACACATAATAATGTAGGAAATTAATCATACACATCTAATGAAAATAAATACATCTTTAAAATAAAATATAGTCGTGGTGAAAAATGTATCATAAATATGTATTATCATAGCAGGTTATATTCTATTTCTATTATTCTATGTTGACATCTCACTGTAATATATTATCACAACTCAGCAAGCAGAAAACAGAGGAACCAAGAATTCCAAACATAGATGTGAAATATCACTACTATCATTTTCTTACAAAAGTCCCCAGGAGCCTCATTCAGAACTTACTTATGCTTACTGTGAATACTGTTTGAACAGCCTATATATTTGATTTTCTAGTCTGAAGAAGCTAAGAGGCAGCCAATAGAAAAGGCTAGTTCACAGAAGCAAAGAATCTTGTTTAACAATTTGACAGGCAAGAGAAAACACACAAGGATGACCAGTGGAGGTGCTAATGCACCAGATCCTCACAAGGAGATCTTGTGACACAGTCCAGTGTCGCAGTACTACAGAAATGGGTGACAGAACAGGGTACACTACTTATTATTTCCATACATGCATAGGCCATCAATATATAACATTCTCTAACATGTACGTCACAAAGATAGATGCAGGGTTAGTGTGACCCTATGTTTACAGTATGTGTCATGATCACTCTGCAGGTATGCAGGTACATGCGTGAACATGCATGTGGGTGACAAGGTTCAATATCAAGTATCTAAGTTGCTCTCTGTGTGATTTGTTGAGACATAACTAGTAGCTAACTAAAAACAGAGCTCATCAATTGGCCAGAGTAAAAACCCAGGGACCCTTATATCCCTGACTCCCAAATTCAAAAGCTGTGTTTGTTGTTTCAATTTCAGCTTTTTTCATTGGTCCTGGAAATCCAAACTTAGATCTTTACCGAAAAACTTGACTGACCATGCTATGCTCCCATCACAGGCACTAAAGTCTTAAGTACATTCTATGGGATATTTTCAATGTCTCCATAACAGATATATGATGTCATATCAAATATAAATATGCAAACAATGAAAGTGAAACAAAGATTGCTTCTGGGAGAGGTTGCAACATGTCTGATACCATCCAGTTGACGAGAAATAGAACATGGATTCAAACTCATCAGCCTAATTAAAGTTCTTATAGCAGCCCACTCCCTGTTTTGAATTATCAGGGAATAAATGCTAGATGACACTGAGATGACTCAGCGGGTAAAGGTACTTACTGAGCAGGCCAGGCAATAGGAGCAAAATACCCAGAACACATAACAATGAACGAAAAAAACAAATCCACAAAGATGTCCTTTGGCTTCCTCACAGGTGTCAAATCCTATTCACAATCACTTGAAGAATACGTGGTGACCATGTTTGTAGTATAACCTGTACTAGGAGTTAGATGTGTGACTTATGCTGTTGTTATATCTCTCTCTGTCCATCACCCATCTATAATTACAGCAAAAAGAACAAACACCAGACTTCTGAGTTACCTCACAAGTCTGCAGAAACTAGAATAAATAGCGAGTTAATAGATGATCATCACATGTGTCACATGACAGAGTACTCATATTTACATTTCAGAATTGAATAGTCATCATAACACAGATGACAATACAAGTTTATATAACACAATATTATGGCAGTGTGCCTAGAATCAAGCCTGAAAGAGCATGGCCTCTCAAAACATCATATGACTTTGTTTGATTCCCTCATTGAAACTGCACCTGTTATATTATAAGAACATGTGCAATGCTTGCCCTTTCTGCAAATGTCTGTGGCAACCTTGCAAGGGAGACATGTACATGGAACAGAGAGGCACAGTGTAGAGGCACAGAGTTTCTGCTATGCAAAGTTGAACCTGATAGTAGAAAAGAAAGTTCAGAGTGGTAAACAAAGAAAATCGTATGCATTGCTTGAAGTAATTTCTTTTTAAAAGGATACCTATTTTAGTTCATGTGTGCCCACAGGGCCAGAACAGAGCATCATGTTTTCTGGAATTGCAGTCAGTAAAGAGATAGTTATCAGGTGTCATGTGGGTCCTGAGAACTGAACCTAGGTCCTCTGGAAGAAGAGCAAGTGCTTAAAAATACAATGCCACCTCCCCAGTCCATGAGCACTGTTTAAATCTTCAGTACATTCTCTTCACCATGCCTATTAGAATAAATTAGGGACATTTTTAAAAAGTCTTCAAGATCATTCATGATCTTGATTCTGCTATTCTACCTCTCGTCTTCTTATGAACCAAATTCCCTCCCTCAAAACCACTCTACCTTTTGTTTTGTTTTGTTTTTAATTTAGAGGAAGATAGGCATTATAAAGATTATGACATGAAACAGACCTTACTTAAACATAGCAAATAATTTCTATTTCCAACCCATAAAAATATGATTAAGTGTATCCTAACAAAGCAAATCAAATCTTGTCTAAAAATGGATCAACCCCACAGTCATTCTTGCATTAGAAGTATTAAAGACTAAATATCGACCACAAATATTTTAAACCTATCTGTCTTATTGTACCAGAAATGGCACAGACCATAACTAATATCCTACGAACATAAATTCTTAGCATAACTGTATTGTTGTTACCTGGCATGTTCTGGGAGCAGTAGCTAGGGAGAATTTATGTAAGAGATACTTAAAAGTGAGTACTAGTGATCATCAACAAAACGGGCTATTTTAATTTTAGTATAATTTATTCATGGGGCTATTTGTACTTGGAATAGAATACTACACGTCATTTCCATAAATGTCTTTTGTCTGCAGGGACTACCTCATTAAAGTAACTGGTTACATTTATTTATTTTTCATTTAGTCACATCTTTATTTCATTTTGTTACAGAGTAACAAAGATAGTTAAGACATCACCTTGCCTTCAGGCTATTAATTGTCTATTAATGTTGAATAGTTTGAATATTTTTAATTTTAATAGTTTTATTTTTGAAATGAAAATATAATTATATAATTTCCCCTTCCTTTCCCTCGTTCTAACCCTTCCCAGGTAGTGTCTTTGCTTTCTCTCAAATTTATAATCATTTGAAACTTTGATGAACTCTACAAAAATCTATTTTCTACTATTATATAGTGACAAAACTATTCCTTCCTGGGGGTAGCTAATTCTGTCACAATTACACAGCTATTACACAATAGATCTGGAACTGGTAACAATTCTGATTTCAAGCTATTACCAGTTGTCCCAAAGAACTTGCATGGTGCTCCACTGCTAAAAATGAAATGTTATGAAGAAGTGGGCCGGTGGCAAAATTCTCCTGGATTCCATAGAGCTTTGCTTGTGTTAAAAGTGAATATATTGCAACCCGGGATCCCCAGAGTCCTGGGAAAATCAGGAGGGCTGCTCACTCCCAGTAGCAAACAAACAAGTCTGATGCCAGTATATTCAGTGGGCTTGGATGATACTGAAAGAGGCTGCACAGAGTGACATTTGAAGAGGACGTTGTGCGAACTGTATTAACCACAGCAGAGAAGGACAGTTGGAGTAAAGCAGCCAGACAAGCCATGTAAACAAAGGTACAAAGGATCACATGACGAGTTCTTAACTGGGTGAAGACAAGCTGAGGTGGTAAAACTGGGAAGAACAGGAAAAGGCAGGTGAATTCACTCAGAAAGGGGACAATGTCCTAAGTGGAGCCAATGCTCATTTCAGAAGAAAGAATCCCGCCTGTGGATGTGGTTTTAGCATTCCTCTGTCATTGTTCTTTGCAGAAAAATAAGCTTTGAGAAATATAAGAGCTCGGGTTTATGATGTAGTGACACATATACGTGGCTAGGTAGGGAGGATGCCAAATGGTTCTTGTCTGGAACTGTGATTTATTACAACGGAGTGAAACCACTGTGAAATCCACAACAAAGATAACACATCAAAAGAGCTCAGAAGAAAAAAATAAAACAGCCACACACAAACAAACAAAAATGCTCCCATCCTTACCTAGAATTCTTTGTTCTTTTTCCTTCATTGGTCTCCTGAATCAGTGCTGACTCCAAATTAAAAAAAAAAAAGAAAGAAAAGAAAGAGAGAGAGAGAGAGAGAGAGAGAGAGAGAGAGAGAGAGAGAGAGAGAGAGAGAGAGAAAGAAAACATCCAGCTCTAACCAGCTTAAGCCAAAGGCAGTTTATGAATTGTAAGTCATAAAACCACCAGGGCTTCTCATTTCAGGCCTTTTGGAGTGGCAAACTAAAACAAAGTAAGAAAGGGGTTCCCCCCTGCAAGCTCTGGCCACCCTGATGTTGACTTCTTTCTGAATGACAAATGATGATTCTCCAGAAGAGGAAGGCTCTCTTTCTGGTGGCAAGTCAATGTTCCAGGTGAACCTAATCTAATAAGGGTGAGTTCAAGAGCCGGTGTGAAGTCCTGCCAGAAGGCCTGAGAGGCAACAAGGATCTATCTGGTCCACAGTGATCCTTGCTAGGCAATTTCCTTTCTTTCCTGAAACAATCCAGTTTGAAAAGGTAGAATCTGTGTTCTTCTAGCCTGGCCTTGATCAAATGGATAATTTTTTTAAGATTTAGCTCTATTTATGTGTGTCAGTGTTCCCGTGTTGTGGGTAAGTGCATGAGTATGAAGGATGTCTGATGCAGCCAGATAAAATAATTCCCCCAAACCTGGAGTTACAGGGGGCTATGAGGAGAAAAGTGGGTGTCACTCTGCAGAAACAGTGAGAGATCTTGTCTGTTATTATATTGCAATTATTGTCACACCCTAAGAAGAAAATAGTAATAAGACCCAAAGTTAACTGGAAAATGAGGATGTATATTCATAAGAGAATGAACTACTCTCCCCTTTCTACAACTGCAGTGGAAACTGGGAATGAGTTCTCACAGGAACTCACTGGAACCCTGTGACAATGACAGGGGAGGTATTCCTGAAACCCATTTCCCTTCCTCCCGAGGCATTCAATGAGACTCCTCCAGTTTCCTTTATAGCAAAGTGTCCCAGTTCAGTCCAGTGAGCATGTGGGCAGATATCATCGCCATAACCACTGTCAGGCTTGGCCTATAGAGACTTCTCTAGAGAATTTCTCTGCTTACACACTACAACGTTGTTGAAAGATCAGGAATTTATGGACTTAGAGGCAGAAAAAAACATAAGTGTGTATGCAAGAGAATTCCACAAAGGCCTCCAAGGAGCATCAGGCAATCATGAACTATGCAGCGAACACTATACTATGTGAAATGATTTATAATTACCATGTTATACTTGTTGTTTGGATCAACATGATATCAAGGACCTGTGGAACATGGCTTGTTGAACATTTGACAATATGACAGTGTGCTTAAACTTCTTTTTTCCTTCAACTCCATTAAAACACAGTAATAACTTGAAAAATATGTGCACATACAAGTTGGACATTTAGCTCAATGGCAGAATAACTGTCTATAATGCTCAAGATGGCAGGCCAGATATCTCAGTTGATAATAGTGCTTGCTGTCAAGTCTGAGAACCCCAGGACACACACATGGTGGAAAAACAAAATTGACTCCCACATCTTGTACTCAGAGCTCCCGAGAGGTGCCATATTACACTCCCCTCTCCTTCTACACACATACAAATTTTTAAAAACTAGAATGCAAAAGGTCCTGTGTTTAATACGAGCAACAAGCATCTTCCCTTACATATCTATGACATGGAAGAGAGGGAAGGGGAAAGAAAAGCTTATATATTTAAAGAACACAGATTTCTGAGGACATCTGATAGAGAGAAATTCAAGAGGAAAAGAATGCAAGCAAATTGAGAACAGGTAACATAGTTACGGTTATCGTTAGCTGAAAATCCACACATGATTACTAACTAAAAGGGGGAAACAATGACTGTAACTATCCTTTGGGAAGAACTGCCACCTGCTATTGACTACCCACCTTTCCACTACTGTCATTGGCATGTTTATAAAAGAAAAACCACAAGCTGTGTGAGCCAAAGTCTCTCCTTTAAAGTGAATGGGTTAAAATAACAGGATAGAAATCTGAAAAGACAACTCTATCTGAGAAGACACTAAGATTGCAGGACAGGTCCCTTCAATCATGCACAAAACGCCTTACAGTATAAATTTTCCAGAGGTAAGAAAACAAAGCAACCATTCTGACCACAGTGAAGGTGAGGAAGACTATTATAGCTGTGAATCTATCAGAAAAGGTCTTTGCTGAGTAACTACAAGGAACTTAGCTCCCAAAAACCTCTGTGTGAGAATAGTTAACACAGGGCTTCTACAATGGGAGCTTAAGGGAAAGGTCATTTGGGGGTAAAAGGCACCAGTGAGTTATTTAAAGTAAAAGGACATTGCAGTGAAAGGGAGGGAATCTTAACTATGTTCTCGGGATCCTGAGAAAATCTATATCTAAAACTCTACTCCGTGTGTATACTTTACACTGTGTTCTTTGTTATTCCTCCAAGAATTTTTAATGACATTAATATGCATGTAAGCAAAAGGAAAAAGTGACCCACGATTTACATAAGAAAAGTGCCCTAGCCCAACCCAAAAACTATTGTGGTGTCCCTGCTTAAAACAAAAGTATATATATATATATATTTATATATATTTATAATTATATTTATATATTATAAATACATTTATAATTTATATATATTTATCAATTTTATGCTCAGACTGTGGTTCGGATGCTGACACCATCATGGACTATTTTGTTAAAATGATTTAGTTCATTTCTTCAAGCATTTCCTCATTTGTACAAGAGACACACGTACAACAACTTAGAAGGGCAAAATGTTTAGAAACAAGTCTTTCCAAGCATGACAAATCAAGGAATTGGGGGAAGCAGGTGAAGTAACATGTATAAGATGAATCAAGTTGACAATGACAGACTGTGAGAGACTGCTGGCTGCTCCCTTCACCACAGCTTTCCTTACCAGAAATGTAGATACAAAACATCTTCCAGCATCCTTTACACATGGAACTTACACCCTCCTGGATCTGAGTTTTACTCAGTGTCCCTAAGCAAAAGTGACTGGCACCACCTGCAAGCCGGGGCAATTAACACCCAGTCTCTTTCTTCTAAAAATTCCATAAGGATCAGCAGAATTTTGCCACAGAACACATGAAGGGTGTTCTCTGACTCACACCTTTCAGAGTTGCTGCCAAAAGTCACTCATATTGGGACATGACAGGAACTAAAAATGTATTTTACACATACAGCAATATGCTTCTCTCACTCGTGACTTAGAGATGTTAAACTAGGCAATCCACTACAGTCAAGTTCTTTGACTTTTTTTTTTACCTCAAGTTTTACACCGATCAGAGAACCTTAAAATGGAGATTGTTCCACATTTAAATCTAAGGAAACTAGGGCTCACAGAAGGATGAAATTATCTTCCCCCTTCTCAAGAATTCACTGACTGCCAGAAGCAGTTCTGGAACCAGGTGAATCTGCTATAAGGTCAAGGGCCTTCCCTCCCTGCACATAGAATTACAGTGTAGACAGTGTTCTTGGTTTCTCCTTTGGTCACGTTTCATCCCTGGTATGTTTCTTCTTTAAAACTACATATTGTCCCTTGTATGTTAGCATCCAGAACTAGGAGAACTCCCATGCACTCCTTCTTAGGGCTCTTCCCGGCACTTGCCTCATGACAAGCTAATTGGCTCTGAGGAGACAGATTCCCAGTACTTTTGTAACTGGTAATGAATGGCAGGCACAAACAACAAGGGAAGGTAACAGTAACTCCCAAGCTGGCAGTGATCCCTTAAGAGGAGTGATGGCCCAGTGGTACCAACAATTCTCCAGGATGCATAAAACATCACCACTATCTCTTACCTTCCTGCTTTCTGGCACTGTGACTTTTACCATACCACATCAGCAAATGTCCTCTAGTTTTAATGATTTAGTGATCCAATTTTCTTCTCATAGAAAACAATAAAAGAAACTTAAGATGAAGAAAAAGAAAACACTTAACACGAAAAATACTGGAGTCTTTGAAAAACTTCAAATGCTGTTTTATGGATACTGAACAATGAAAAAGAAAAGGAACCATTCCACATCAAAGAATAAACACCTACCCCTGACTATCACATGAAATCGGTTAGTTTGGTTAGAATCCTATAAAAGCAAGTTCACAACAAAATTTAATTTCACCTGATAAAAAGAGAGGTTACAGCTAATGCATATTTCCTCTGACTTTGAATATAACAAAGAAAACAAAAATACACTGAAACCAATATCAGGTAAAGTTGGAGATGTCAGAAAGTTGAATAAGTCAGGATTATAAAGACAGTAGTTTCAATCAACAGACTTAATTAATTAGGTTATTTTAACTGTGATATTTTAAAGAATTAAATTGCAGATAAATGTTGTCCTACAGAACTTTTGAAAGAATTTGCAGGCAAAATACTTAAGGCTTAAAGGTAAAAGGTCCAAAGACATACTTCTGAACAAGGAGACATGGATAAAATAAAGAGATGATTTTAAAAATCCAATCTCATTTGACAGAGTGTTCTTTAATCACCCTTAATCGGGTGCTTACGGAATGACTACAGAAGAAGGTTCTTAGCTGTTTCCCAACTGACTTGAAAGTCCTCAAACAGGACAAATTACAAGTGGCTTGACAGGCAACAAATCAGAGATCTGCCTTTGTTGCATTTTCCAGAGGCAGCTTTAACAACAGGTGACTTCTCAGAGTTGTAGCTTCTAATTGAAAAGACCTTTCCTAGCTTGCAAGCAACCTTGAGTGTTCCACACTGAACAGTAATGAGGCTTATTGTTATGATCTCTTATACCAAGACAGGCAGTTCAAGTCGGTGGAAACCAATGTTTTGTTTTTGTTTTAAGTGAAGGGAGGGAGTGAGTAGAATTTTATAAAGTAGCAAAACTAGTGATCTCAGTGAACTAGGTTTTTGATACTCACCAGTGTTTCTTACTGCCCACAACCCACTGGAAATTCCCAATCAGCTCTGAATGAAATCTAGATGAAGGCACCAAGAACAAATGTATAGAGAAATCTGAGTTGGCTCACCACTACCCAAGGCGTGTCTGTCTGTATTCTGGTGTGATGCTCTTTTCAACCCCCTGAATTGAGACTGATAATGCCTGCTCTCCAGCAAAGCTTGAAACGTTACTACTATAGGGGTCCTTTCCCCTCCCACCCCCTAGCTACAGTGGTTTGTGTTCCTACTGTACTAAGGACCAAGAACCATAAATCTCAAAATGCAAAAGCATAAAAGCACATTCCAAATTATTCTATGTAGGTGAACAAACGAAATCAGTCCTGTTGTGTTTGCTCCTTCAAACATCCAGCTCCCATCACTGTCAATTACTGGAAATGCCCACGCAATTAAAGTGCACCTTTATTCTGAAAAACAAGTCCCGCCCCCGTGTTGGTTCTTGTAAGAAACTAGAAAAAGTTCAAGGAGTGGGACTCACAGGACCTGCCTTCCAAATAATCCTGTAATGTGCCACCAAGATCTAGGCTGCCATTCTCCATGTACTCCACACTCTCAGGATTATCAGTTACATTGATTAACCTGGTCACAATCTCCGCAAACCTTTGCCATCCGAACACTGTGCCTGGGGCTCACAACCTACCACCTTATCTTCCCAATGCTCTCGGCAGCCGCCTTGCATCAGCAGCGCTGTGCTACAAAATGCATTCATGCATCAGGTTCTGCTTGGTTAAAGAGACTGAGGAGCCTACCTACGTCCACCTAGTCCACGCCTTTCAGTTTTAGTAAAATGTATACACTAGAGAAAGGCAAAGAGCAGAAATGAAGGAATAATTTTCAGAGCAAAATGATTAAGGGTTGGCATTTGCGGGATGTCTGATGCCTGTCTCTCTGCTGCTTGTGCAGAGGATATGGTGCAGTTGCCTGTGCCTTCCCCAAAGAAACTGAACCCCCCTCCCTTCCCCATAAGTTATTGGAAATACGTGCTGCCCCTACAAGCTGCCAAGTGCCCTCCTCAACACAGAAGACCTGGTCAGTGTTGTTCAGCATGGAGCATATCACTGTGCTTTGCAAGGAGCCCTGCACCGTGTGGGCGCTCCAAAAATGAGCGTTTCAAAAAGGGATCGCTCTATGGAGAGTCCCAGTCTCCCGATCCCTGATGTCCAGGTCTCTTCAAATTTCAGCCCAACTTCATCTGCTCATACTACGAATTGCACCTGAGGATTATGGATACCCCGGCACCCACAACATCTAAAAAATAAAGAAAGAAAGAAAGAAAGAAAGAAAAGAAAAAAGAAAAAGAAAAGAAACCAAGCAAGAAGGTGCCCACGGAGCGAAGGCGCACAGAGAGGGCAATCGCATGATCCAGCTGAAAACGTTGATTTTAAAGGTTCCGGATGCATTTTCTGCTATAGGCTATTGGTTTGGTGGCCGTAACGCAGCGCAACAAACTTCTTTTCACAGTAATAAAGGAGAAAACGGGTCGCTGTGAGGTAACAGTGGTGTCCGGGAATGGGGGGCTGCTACATGCCAGGTAGAGTTTTCTCAGCTCTGCACAGCCTCCCAGTCAGCCCAGCAGGAGTGACAACCTTGGGTTCACATCTGTCCATCCCCAGCCCTTACGGACCATGCTTTTTTATTCCACGCCACAAACCAGAGTGCCAGGGACAGTGCGCTCCGGAGCCGGGCAGGACTTACCCAAAACGTCCAGCACAGCGCTTAGGAGAACTGGGCTTGCTCTACAGCCAAGGTCCGAAGGTCCCGACGGAGTGGCAAAAGCTCCCTACTTGCGACCAATCCCGGTTATGAACCTAGTGCTCTGTGGCTGCCGCGCGTTCCTCTCCCTCCCCGCGCTTGTGGCAGCTCTCAAAACCCGGCGCACCGGAGTTCAGGCTGCAGCGGTTCCTTTGCAGCCACCAGCGGAAGACTCACAAGGAGGGGGCGAGACAAGGGGAGGGCGGGGGCGGGGGCGCGCTCAGCGGAGCTGGGCATGCTCAGTGAGCCACCAGAGGCAGTGCACCCTTAGGCGTAGCACCTGCACCGCCCTGCCCTGGGGAGGCGACCCCGAGTACCCACGCGGGACACTGGTAAAGGGGGCATTGTCGGGCATGACTAGTTCTGTCTGGTTCCTGGAAAGGGACATAAAGGGTGTGTTTGTGCTGGGGTACAAAGAGAGGATGGCATCTTCCTTTGCCACCTGAGTATTGGGGAACCAGGAGGTGCTACCTGCCTTTGGCTTCCTGTACACTAGGAATCCGGAGGATCTTTAAGGTGATTTGGCCAGGGATACCATGTCTGGGCTGAGAATCACTGCGCATGGGTTTGGGATGAGCGTAGTAATGGACTTGGGATATAGACCGAGATGGCTTTGGGATCGGTTTTACATGCTAATTCTTAGGCCAAGGATATTGGCCAGACAGTGATATGGACGGGACCTGGTGTCTTAACCAGTGCAACATACTTTCAAACTGAATGAGCATAGAAGGGGTAAGGGGGAAGAGGAAACGCGATAAAAGAGGGACAAGGATCAATATGTGGTGTATGGGGGCATACTAAAAGCGTCGTTATTCAAAAGCAGGTGCAGCAGTTAATGACAGTCCTGTGGTCATTACACAGGACTACATTTCCTTGCAGAAATAATTCCCTTCACCCCAACTCTAAATTTCAAGGTAGCCATCGAGACTGGGAAGGAAGTGTGAGCTCCTTTGATCCCTGTGCAAAGGGAATCTCCAGGCTGCGGAGAGGCAACCCAGTGGAGCTCATCTGGGAACATTTCTAGCAACCCCAAGAGAGACTGAGTTTTCTCTCTCTGGGTGGAAAAAAGCACCCCCCGGGGGGGTAGGATTTTACAGAACCTCAGCCTTCCTGTGCATGTCTCAGCAGTTCGGAGCTACATAAACAACTTCTGACCATTTACACAATCATACAAACCTACCCTGACATCTCCATTATGTGGGAAAGATGTTAACTGGAAAACTATTTTTAAACTACTGTAGTAAGCAAACACTCCACTCCTCTAAACACATGCGGCAGCCTCCTTAGTCGATACAAGTGATTTTGTATTATATATAGTCTCACGTTTTGGTTATTATTGTTTTTTTATTTTTAACATAATTTATTCTTGAAAAATGAGCAAATATTAATGAGGGAATAGCAGTTACAATTGTTTCACATTTTCTGAAGTTAATGCTGGAGGAAAGAGCCTCTGACCTCATTTTTGACGTACTTAAATTTGGAGACAGACTTGTAAGCCCCTTCCATTCTTTCATGGGAAGGAAATTTTACAGAAAAGGAAACTTGGTGGTGTATTTTCCCTGGTAAATTACTAAAGATGAATGGTTGATTATATATACATATAATATATATATATATATCATATATATATATTATATATATTCTTTTGTATTTTTTAAATTCGGCTATCATACAAAACAAATAGATTATTATATTTTCATGTATATGTATTAAGTACTTTGTCTTGTATATGTCCTCTTACTACATTCCCTCTGTATCCTTCTTACACCTAAATATCCATAATCTACATTCTATTTTTAACCAAGAGTCACAGATACACACACACACAGATTCATATATATAACATTCATATATGATAGTGAGTAAAAGTTGATAACAAAAACTGCCTATCTTAGAGGAGAAAACATTCTTTTGTGTACCTATACATTCAGCATATTCTGAGAAATCATGGCATTTTAAACTCAATATATAATTAAGGACAATACAAAATGAGGGGAGAGAGACTGCCAGGCTGCTTCTCCAGTGGGGCTAAAATTGAAATTATTTTCAAAGTGTTGTGAACAGTATGAGAAAACTCCCTTGCCTATGTTTCTGAATTTCAGTTCTAAATGTTTCATTTGCTGTCTTACCTTTGATTCCTTTTCATGACTAAGACTGTGTGGGAAACCTTGTACTCTAGCAAAGGAAAGGAAGCTCAGTATGACCATGACTTAGAATCTGCTCAAGAGATGACCATCTAGTAAGGAAACCAGTGTATATCTGGAGAGACAGATCTGGGTCGGATTGCTGGGATGTCAGTTAACTGATAAGCTGGGGGCTGAGGATCTTTCTTTCAATCAGGCTGCATCTACTTTAAAATAAAAGCAATAATCCAGTCCCGATTTTCCATCCTGCAGGGAAGAAGCAAGGCCACCTCTGCCAAGAAAACCAGCTTCTCACTGAAGCTCTCCTGATTGGGGAGTGTTCCTAAGAGAATCAGCCTCTGCCAGGAGATAGAAGTGGCTTATTTTGAAGACAACATCCTCACATGTGTGTCCCTGTATATCCGGGACCCCCAGCTAAGTGTCAGTTTCTTGCTCAGAGAACCTGTGATTGGGATTCTCTGGGGGGAAATGTTCCAAACGAATCAATTAACACCACCAGCAGAGAGTTCAATACCACTGTAAGGAGACCCAGCTTTGTATCAGTGCATGAATGAATTACTGGTGCTCATGTCATTTGCAAATAATCATTATAGCACTGTGGAAAATTCCCTCTACCCATTTAGTCAGAGTAGCACCTTAGCAGAGCATTGCAATAACCCTCATGGACCCTCCAAAATATTTGCACATATATGTGCAGTTTAAGCTTCAGATAGTTTAATATGAAACTATCTATTTGGACACAAGGTCACCCCTTACACTCATTAAACCAATCTGAATGAGGTCTGATAACTCTTAAGGGAAATCAGCACTTGAAATGCTTTCGACTTTTTGGAGACACGGATGGAATATATCAGCAGGTTTCACTCAGCATGAGACAGCTCTGAAAACTCCAGAAAGGACATATCTCTGTCCCACCCCACCCTCGGAGTCGTTCTTCACACATCTAGGGCTTGTGGTGGGTGTGAATTTAATGTAAGTGGTGGTGGGGGGGGGGAGAGGAGAACTTTACAGAAAAAGCATGTTTCTTCTGACCAAATCTGATCTGAGTCAATTTTTCTGCTGATTCCTCCTACCCAGTGGGAATTTTAAAAAAATCATAAACAGAACTTTTTGTGTTCTAAATGACATGAATAAAATGATCCAGAGCTGAGGAGATAACTCAGCGGGTAATTGTGCTTGCTTTCTGTGAAAGCAAGGGGGACTTAGTTCAATTTCTCCAAACAGAAAAAAAAAAGTCCTAGGCTTGGTCATGTGTCTGTAACCCTATCTTTTTGCAGGCATTGGGGTAGATATAGGCATATATCTGGGACTTGATGGCCAGCCATCCTGAGCAGCTTTAGGCTAAGTGAGATACTGTGTCCCAAAGAGTAACACAGTGGGGTGAAGAACCCCTGAAGTCTCCCTTTGGCATATACACTCACAGGCACATGCTCCCGTCCACAGACAACACACACACACACACGCACACACACACATTGAAAAATAGGTTGAAGGAGCTGTAGGAGCACCTCAGATGAAAAAAAAAACCCTAGGTTTTATACTTAATTTGCTTTCTGAAAGCATTTTCTAAAGCCTTAATCTTCATGTATGAAGCAACATTTGAACCCCCTCCCTGGTTTTGAAGAATAACCTTAAGTTTAGAACAAGTGAATAAAATAGTGTTTTCCTACAGAATTATGTCAGGACTGCTTTATGTTCCATTGCTAAAATACAGCGAGGAGAACTCGGAAATAGACACTAGGAACAGCCTTCTCAGCTCACTCTTACTTCACTGACATAGGTGACTCTTGAGCTTCAACCTAAGGACATGAGAATAATAATGGCTTCATAGTGCGATAATGGTAATTAGCACACAAAAGTTTAGTTAATTACCATGAAGGTTATGACACAGACTGACAGGAAGAGTCAAAGTAAACTACAAGCCTTCCACCCCCAGTCAAGACTCTAAAAAGGGACTGTGCAACTCCCATTGAATTTAGACATAAAGTACAATTGAAATCAGTCACCTGTTCTCCCTCCATCCTTATTTCTAGACTTTTAATTTCTTTGTATGAAATTTAAGAACAATAGCTCTAGCAGTGAATATTTTGATAAAGTATGTATAGCTGATTTCCATTGTTCTTGGTGATTATATTCCATAAAGTTGCATAGTGTAAATAATAAAGTGTTCCCAATAAAAATAGAGGTAAGTTCCAGAGTCACTCTGTTAAAAGGATCTTTATTAACTGATTATCTTATTTTCAGTAAGCTTCTGGTAGATACTCTGTTGAGTATTTGTTACTGTTTCCTGAACACGGAACATGCTTTGCAGCACTGTAGCCTTTGCCTAACAGAGCTTGTTATCCAAAGCTTGTATTTTCTGTGCAAAGCATAGCAGCCTTTTTAGGAACACCAGGAAACACAGTATGTATGGGGTCATTTTGAACAGCAAAATTGCCAAAGAACATTCTAAAATAGCTCACAGTGCTGAAAAAAAAAAAACAACAACAACAACCCTCAGACTTTCAGGTCCTGTGTGCTGAAACTAGAAGGCAGGGCATCACCCTTGCTTGACCTAGGCCAGGATACAGTGTCTTGGTAGGCTCAAACTCTGCTCTATATCATAAGCACTCCATGTGCCTCCAGGTATCATCCTCAGTGGTTCAAGTATTAACCTCTGGGTTACAGAAAATGTTGAACAAGCAAGCAAATTTTGCAGTTATAGAATCTGTAAATAATGAGGATTAACTGGATCAGATTTCTTTGCTGTAAAGGGACAGAGAGGCTCATCAGCTCACTTGATTTGTGTTTCAACTTACATGCAATTGAAATTGATAATCATTTGAAAATATACTACTGTGAGAATATAAACCTTCATGCATTTTGCAGTATGTCTTCAGCCAGCTTTCTCAATCAAATTAGGTAATTCAATTACATTAAGAGACATTCTTTTTTTGTCACATACTACAATTGCCCTGTGTTTATTCCACAATGAGTATTTTGTGATATTGTTGTTGAACATTATTATCTATTCTGTTGTACACAAAGTAGAACTAATGCAAAGTTAAAAAGAATAAAGAAAGCTTGTGAAAGGGGTATCTTTGTGGGAGTTAAAACAAGCCCCACAAAGAGAATTATTTCAGATGAGATGTTTTGTTTAAGACTCTGAAAGTAAATGGTTTACATCTTTGTCCTTTGAGAATTGTTGTTTATAATTCAGATTCTGGGGTCTCAGCCTATATTAAAAGACTCATGAGATGGGCCCTCAGTGTCCTACGGCTTGTGATAGTCATGTCCTTATTTAATTATTTTGTTCTTAAAGGTTGGCTAGACTTATTGATTTACTATTATTGATTTCCTGAAATGATGGATGCCACTTCCTATATTAGGTTACATAGAGACTGTGGTTTCATTTGGTAGTCTTAGGATCTTCCTCATTCCACCAGGTACTGTCCTGTGAAAACACTCAGGAAGTTTGTCTAAAGGCCACATGGCACACACACACACAAATAAGCAAGACCCTTCGTGATCATACGGATGGGCTAGGGAGATGTTCTGAGGCTGCCTAACCAAGCGCTCCTTCAGAGAACCTGTCAGCTAGTCCTCCAGTCCCAGTAAAGTCTTGAGATAAATAAAGTACTGCCTGGTAACTTGGTTTCAACTTCATGAAAGCCTTAGTTGGAAAGACCCCTGGAACTGTTGAGAAACTAGATAGTTCCTCCATCCACACCCATATTACATAGTTAGAATTTGTTGCTTTAAGCTCAAAGGTCTGGGGTGACTTGTTACACAGCATTGGATAACAGATATATGCCACAACATATACTGATTTGAGAAACCTAGAATGGAACATAGATTCCAGCATTTTACAAACATCAGTTTTGATGGAAATGATTAACAGATCTCTCCTTTTTTAAGTCTTGATACTGACAGAAGAGAAAATCTTGAAACAACCAGAAAATATATCAAATCACTTGTTTTCCAATTTTATTATAAACAAAAGACACTTTCACTACAGAGTAGAATTTAATATATTTAGAAATATTTTCACTGTATACCTCCTGGTTTGATACCAGTTTTTTTTATCTGATATATGTAAATTTTTCCATCACTGAAGAACCAAGTTTTCTATGTCTTAATTTTTAAAATTTGTTTCCTGGATTTTTATAATATACTGCAAATTACTCAATTATTCCCTACTGTTTGAACATTTAAACTCTTTGCATTCTGTCTTGATAAACAAGTCTTTGATAAATATGTGAAATTAAATTTTACACATGCCCTAAATTATTTCATTAGAATAAATTCCTATAATACAGTTAATCAGACAACACAGTATTGTGATATTATTCCTTTTTTAAAGATGTAGGTTTACCTCTGCTGTACTGTTCTAGACTTAAATTCACTATTTTGATTGCACTAGTCTTGAACTTGTGGGGATCTTCCTGACTCTGCCTCCTGAGTGCAGGATTATAGACAGCAGTTTCTAACAACCATGAAGCTCCTTTGAAACAAACAAACAAACAAACAAACAAGTGTGTGTGTGTCTGTGTGTGTGTGTGTGTGTCTGTGTGTGTATGTCTGTGTGTCTGTGTGTTTGCCTGAAGTTGGGGTATCCATGTGCTGCAGTGAATGTGTGTATGTATGGAGGGAGGTGTGAGGATAACTTATGGAATAGATTCTGTCCTTCTGCCATAGAGGTCCCAGGTATTGAATGCAGGTCTCAGGTTCTGTCTTTGATCACTGAGCCATCATAATGGCCACAGATACTCCATTAGTATTAGGTTCCTCAATGTAAACATCTATGATCATCAAAATAAACATACATGAAGGCTGTGATATTATATAGGATACCCAAACATAAATTCTGTACATATAGTAGCACACAGGTTTAAAAGTAGTTAAACTAAAATCTCAATAAAGCTTTAACTGTGTAGTTATTGATTCTTGACAGCACTTTGAGTGACTGGTATATCAGAAGCCAAAGCAACAACATTGTTAGGGCAAGACAAAGTTAATGTTTATCGAGAGTCAGGTAACAAAATTGTTCAAAGCTGCTAAACACAGAACTTAGGGGAGTCATAAACACAAGGAAACATTTCCAAGAAAGAACTCATAGGTTGTAGAGGTTTGAAAGAGAAACGTCCCCCATAGGCTCATGTATTTGAACACTTGGTTCCCAGATGGTGATGCTGCTGGTGAAGATTTAGGAGGAATAGCTTGTGAAGGGAAGTGGGTTGCTTGGGAGCTGGTTTGAGAAGAAATAGCCTTCCCTTATTTTCATTTTGCTCCCTCAGCTTTGGCTTGTATTTGACAGTGTGAATTCTCAGTATCCTGTTCCTAGAGCCATGCCTGTCTTTCACTACAGTGTTCACTCAATGCT
This sequence comes from Grammomys surdaster, assembly GCF_004785775.1. Lineage (NCBI taxonomy): Eukaryota > Metazoa > Chordata > Mammalia > Rodentia > Muridae > Grammomys > Grammomys surdaster. The sequence goes on along the minus strand of NW_021604665.1, from coordinate 13,749,073 downwards.
CCTACACTTCTGCAACTATAAACTAAAATAAACTCATCTTTAACTTGTTTTTGGTCACAGTTTTATCAAAGCAAGAGAAAAGTAAGTCATGCATGGACTCACCAGCATTTCTTACTGTATTGTGTGTGCTATTTCTAATAAAATCTGTTTTTTTTTTTTCTGTCCAGCACCATTATATCAACAATGAGATCTCAATACTGAGAAAGATCATTCTCCACTACCAGGATCTAACCATGATCAATAGTTTTAGTGAGGCTAATTAACAAAGTTTGTATCATTGATGGTAAATAAAATTAATTGAATCTCAAGCATGTTTCTAATAACAAACATCTAAAGCTGACTGCCTATCTCTAGAACTTGTTTCTGATAAAGGAATTGCAAGTATCAAGGAATAGAGAGCAGAGGTATGAATTAGCAACTCAGACATACATCCCATGTGAATGAAAGTCAGCCGTTTGTATCAGCTTACATTTTTCTTTAAGTAAAGTGCAACATGGAGAAATTACACATACCTTTTTATACAATGCTTACTGATTTGGTCAAATTTTACATAATTCACCTTTCTCATCACAGGGTATTTTTCTCGCCACTTTGAGGCTTGCTACACATTATGCTGTGACTTATGCCATTTCTAATCTGTGGGTGAAAAAGTATTTCTCATTCCTTCTTCTTACAATTAAGGTTAAAATTGTGTATGATTAGTAGCTGTACGTATTTTATGAACTTCCAATTTATGATCTTTATTTACTTTGGTGTATATCATGACCCTAGTAATATCTCAACACATTTTTATATATTTAAGGTGAAAATTTTTTGTTGTGGAATATTACTTCCTATTTGCCTTTTAAATCTGGAAATATAGATATGTTTCATATTCTTCTTGAGTCCTCATATTTATGAATTTTAATTTATGTATTTATATTTAATTTCCTATTTTAAACTATGTTTTCTGCTTCTACAGACCCAGTAACCATCAAAACAGACATAAACGGAGACAAATATTTAGATATATTCCTTTTAAAGTCTGTTGAATTGGTGTTTAAAGCATGCACCAAATAAGGAAATATTTATGCAGGAATCTAGTAAAATCAGCAATGATGAAAAAATAGTGAATATAGGGCACTTAAAATATGATATTTTTTTTTGAGAGAAGCAGATACATAGAAAACCACACTCCTTGTAGATGCCCCTAGGAATACAGGTGTGTCTTGCCTTGCTGGAAGAGTAAACGTTTTATCTTGCAAATCTGCAGTTTGAGCATTTCTCATCCTCCACATGACTACTAATGTAGAGAATAAAATCCATACAGTTCATATAAGGCTCAAAGTAGTGAGACACTGTTGGGTTAAAGTGGGGGTCCAGTGTCTGCCCTGCCACAGGGCTAGGGCCACTGCTGGGGAGGCCCATCTCTCACGGAATGTGAGAAGTTTGGCTGCTCTCTTACCTTACGTGCTGGGCAGGTGTTGGCTGTGTGAAGCTGAGAGCCGAGGGGACACGGTGGCTAGGGTGGGACCACAGCACAGTCTGAGGTCCTGGGGTGCCAGAGCTAGCTGCAGACGGGTGGGGGGAGAGTTCTCCAGGCCTGCAGGGCCACAGGGGATAGTCTGGTTCTCAGGCTCTTGGGCATCCAGGTGCTGCTGGAAGCCGTTGCAGAAGAGCCTAGAACAAAGTAGGGACCCACGGGCTGGACTGGGTCATGGCTGAAAGGGAGATGGGGAGAGAAGCTCCCGGCAGGGAGAGTCCTTGGTTTCTCTGGTGATTGGCTTGGGTTGGCTGGGAATGCAGAGAGATCTTCTATGGGATATTAGAAACTGCTCTGTATATGAGGCCAGTTCTATTGTTCCCTACCGCAGAGTTGAGAAACCGTACCCCAGTTTCTCCAGGCGGGCCTATGGTTAAATACCTTTTACGGGGGGGGGTGTCTGGGAAGGAAAACTTAATTGGCTAAGTCCTTCTGACCTTTAGGTACCTCATTAATATGTAGTTCTGTCTTGAGTCTTGACTGTCCTCTACCTGTGGAGAGGATAGGGGACATTGCCCTACTTGACTGAAGGACACCAATCTGTGGAGGGCTGAGGGCTCCTGTCAGGAGCCTGGAGTCTGGGGATGTGGCAAAATGTCTGCCATTCCTTAGGATCACCTGCAATCTCTCAGAGTCACTTGGGGTCCCTCAGGATCACCTGGGGTCACCGGGGTGTCTAGCCGTGCTTAACCAGAAACCAGGCTACCTTTCAAGGTCCTACAAGACCCCAAGTGCTTTCCCCAGTACAACTGTAAGAGTAATATTTAATGTCAGGAATTAAACTAAGTACATTGTAGGTTACTATAGGTTACCTTCCACAAAACCTCTGAAATGGAAGGTGTCACTCAGAAAGACACTGCTTTCCTGAAACATTTCCAAACCCATAGCTTTGAGGTTTTGTCCGTGTGTGTGTGTGTGTGTGTGTGTGTGTGTGTGTGTTTGTGTGTGTGTTCCATAAGTTTACTTGAAACAGAGTGTAGAAGTTCTAAGATTGCACTCATACAGAAAAATCATAATGGCTAAATATGAACAAAATCAATGATATACATGTATGAAACTGGCTCAGTGAAACCCATCATTTTATATACTAATAAAAATAATTAAATAAAAACAATGAAGTTTTTAATGAGCAGGTATATGGAAGGAGGTGGTAGCTTCATAAGATGTAAGCTAAGCCCAGGCTATTAAGCTTAAGACAGAAACCCAGGGGAAAACAGAACTAAGAAGAGTCTTCCACGGATCAGAACAAAACCTAAGCTTTGATTTAGAAAATAATACCACAGGAACTAGAGATACAGCTCAGTGGGAAAAAGAACTTACTGGGCAAGGATGAGCACCTGACTTCAGAACTCAGCATCTGTGTAAAAATCCAGGCTTTTCCTGTTTTCCTATACTACTAGCACTATGGCAGCTGGAACCAGTAGGATTCCTGAGGCTTGCCAGCAACCAGTCTAGACCCCTCTGGTCAGCATGGGCAGGAAGGCATAGAGCAGGATACTTCAACTTCTTTCTCTGACTTCTAAATATGCATTGCACAATCATGTGTGCACAAAAGACAGCACACCCACACCCCACAAACACACAGGTGTACATACAAACACACACACATGCACAAACACAGGAGAGCGAATGAATACACAAAGTGACCCCATAAATGAGCTAGGAATTTATTTGCCCTCTATCTAAAGAACAATTTATCCCACAGAAAATTATAAGGGAAAACTATGCTTGTCATTTGGAAATGAGTCCATGTATGGTGTGATTGTGAATAGTTTCCAAATTTATAATGACTTGACATATAATTGTCTGGTGTTTTGATGGTATGAAGCACTTATACTATTAGAAGAAACTAAACATTGAATATTGAGTTTTGCTCTTTCACAGGCTGACAACACACAACCTTCAGAGACTATGAACCACATACACAGTTATGCATCAGTCACACAGTAAAAGGTTAAATATCCATTAATCTTGGTGTACTATGCTGCAAAGAACTAATGTTTAGTAGGATAGTTGTATTAAGTGCATTTTTAATTTGTGATAATTTACAGTGGCTTTATCAGGAAGTATCTGCAGTATAAGTTACAGAGCATGTATACTTCAAAACTGATTTCTCTCTACTTTGACCATATAGGAGGGTGACAGCTGTCTGTTTTAGTGTTATCTTGTCTAACTGAGTGAGTTTATTAATTAGCTACCTTCTTAAATCTTCCAGATGTGTTATTACTGCATACTAGAATCATACCTGTAATTTTTCCCTTATTCTAAGAACAATTCCTAGTTGGAGAATATTTTGTATATTTTAAGTTGAAGAAAAGTAGTTTTATTGTATAATTCCAAGCATTGTAGGACCTCTGAACCTTTTTACTCTACTTGAAAAGTAGCCTTGTCTCTAAATTTTTTAGCTTTTACTAATTATATAAAATGATTATTTCATTGGAATATCTTCATGTATCCATATAGTACATTTTGGTCATGTAAAACCCCACTGTCCTGCTTACTCTAGTACCTCCCTGTCTTTTAGTAGCCTCTTCTGTACTCTGTCACTTTCTGAAAGATTCACTACTCCAGATTGCAGATTTCCTTAGGTAGATCTACAAATTTTGAATTACATTCTCCCTCTGCTTCTGATGGAGAGCATGGCACTCAGGGCCTTGAACATATTTTACAAACACTTAAACTGTGCTTGTTCCTGATCACTAATAATTACCTTTTTTAATTTTCTACATTACTCCAGGTCTTAGTGTCCAACAGAATAACACAAGTCACCCCTTTCTAGAACCCTACATGTGTCCTCATTGCTTTTCTTAGTTTCTCCACTAGTTTCTAGTCTCTCTCAACACTAAGTCTCAAGATCACCAGAATTGGCTTGGGGTTCATTACTGTTACAACTTGAATTTCTCAGTATTACTGTGGTCTGTATCCATAATGTCTCCTCAAGAACCATGAAGTCAAAGGTGAGATGCAAGCTTGGGCCTATTGGAAGATGGTCCAAAACTTTCAGAGTAAAGGCATGTCTGTCATTGGAATTGGCTTCCAACAAATGTCAGTTGAAGAAGCTCTGTTTTTCTGGGATTACAGGTATGAGCTCATTTGGGAGGAGGGGTTTATTACCCTACCATTTACATTCATGGACAAGTAAAATACATTTTGTGGGTTTTAAAGTGTAAGAAATGTAATTGCAATTATTGTAATTGTTAGGTAAGGCCTTGGATTTAAAGACTTGGAAAAGTCAATCTTGCAATTAGCAGGAAACTAAAAACCTCTTCTGCTTTAAAAAAAAAAAGCAAAAAATTTCTAATTGAGATTTAAGGAAGCCATCTACCTAGAAATCTTACAGAAAGAACATAGTACTTATTTAGCTTGTTAACTTCATTAACTAGCCCTGAAAGGAAAGAGGTGATAAAAAAATAATGTCTTCTTTCCAATTATTAACGAGACTTGTATTTTCAGAAAGATGTTTAAATGTCTTATTAAAACTTGTTCAGAATGTGCTACATAAACAGGAAAAAAGTTTTGAATTTTAGGAGAGAAACCTAGTAGTTTAAAGTTTGAGATGATTTCAGCACTGTGAATTTTCTGAGATATTTAGAACACATTTTTGCCTGTGGATGAAAGGAAGTGTGCTCTTTTAGGCCTTTATCTCCTTTTGCTACCAGTAAGCAGAATCCTAAGCTTAAGGGACACAGATTTTCACCATCATAGACTAATGATTTAATTTAGATTTTCAGTATTTCTTCCCTCCACCCTCTTAGCTACTAAACCATGTTTTACTTGTGAGACACTTTACTGTTGTTCCTTTTGCCAAATGTTCCTTTCTTAAGTTTGATTTTTAAATCTACCTTCCTGAATGAATATTTTTTCAGTGGCCTTGGGGAAGGAAAGATACAGTGTTAGTGTCCCTTTAATTGCAAAAATTCTCTTCCTTTTTTCTACTCACCTTCTTTCTTTTGTCTCCACCAATCCTTTCCACTTCTCCTTACCTCCTCTCTCTCTTCCTACTTCTCATCATTTACTTCATCTTCCTCCTCCTCCCTCCTCCTCTGTTTTCCGTTATGTGCCCCCAGCCCTTATGTGCTCCCACCCACTCCCTCTGCTGGGTAATGCCTCCCTTTGGATTGGAACACAATCTATTTACATTGTATGTGGTCACATGCTAGGTTAACATAAATGCCGGATACATTCATTTCTTTCTCACTTGACACATCTCTTTAGAGGTCCTTTTATTTTCCTTTTTTCAATCTTGGATTTTACTTTAAATCTTCTGGCGAATTCTGAGGTATGCTCCTTTTGTGATATGCATCCTTTCTGTACAAGCTTTCAAACTCACAATCTATTTTTATTTGATTTAATAAACAATAATGTCATAAAGATTGCTTTTTAAGTCTGGAATTTAATAATATTTCTTTCTGAAAGCATGTTAGATGATTTTACTTTAGCCAGGAAAAAGATAAAAGAGAAAATAAAACATAATGATAAAGAAAAAAATCTTTTTCATTTAGTCTCTTGGAGACAAATTCTATCAAATTTTATCTCGTTTCTTAGGATGTTTCTTTAAATGTTGTTTCTTACTGAGGGTTTTCACCTCATTTCTTTCAGCATTTTGAACAAACGTGCTTCTGTGTGATATTTGCAATTATTCTTCTTATTGTTTTCTGAGATTTTTAAAGTTTAGGGCTGCAGACTTTCTTCCATTTGGAAAAATTAAAGACATCTCATCAAATATTTCTTCTGCTTCATTCTCTGTCACTCTCTCAAGAGATATCCTACATTGTAGTACCTTATATGATCCTTTCCCACAGTCCAGAGATTGCAATGGTTAGGAGAGTTCCTACACAAGAGTTTTGGTAGAGCTATGTTTTTAGTTCATTCACGTGACTACTAAAGCTTGTAAATGCTGGATCCAAGGATAAGAATATATTACCTTCCTAAGGAAAAGTTAAGACTCCTTGCAACCTGGCTGTGCTGTTCTCATCCCAACAAGCTATAAATGAGATAAGCTTTGGCTTCTATATCATTTCCAAAATGTAGTACTAGTGTTTTGAATTTGATTTCTTTACTCAAGTTTCAAACAATATCTCACAGACACTTAATTTTGCAAACTTTTTGAAGACAAGGTTTTTTTGACCAATTTAATAGGATGACTTTCATCACCTCACTATTTTTCATGAGATATTTTCTTCAGATAATTCCACTATTTTAATTGTGGTGTTTGTTCTCTGTTTTGTCTTAAGACCGTTAACATATTTCACATGCATATTTTATTTATAAGTGTTTCCTCTTAGTATGTCCACTTGTCTTGATCCTCTTTCTCTGTCTTTAGCAGAAGAAAATCTGCTTATTTTAATGAATTCTAATATAAGCTATTTCTTTCTTGAACTGAACTTTCAGTGTTGTATCTAGAAAAAACATCTATTGGAAAAATCAAGATTGTCTATATTTGTTCTGCGTTATTACTAGGAATTTTCTACATGGTTTTGTTCCTCAGTTCTGTGGTATATTTTTGTCATATTGATATCATCAGGTTTTTTTTCTATGAACATCTATTGAAAAGGTGTTCCTTTTTGCAAAACATATGCTCCTTAGTCATAATTTAAATCATTTCCATTGCTTTGTCCTCAATTACTTTGTCTTTTCCTCCTTAGTGCCTTCTGCTCTGTCAGCCTTGTTTGATGAGTTTCCTTGTTCAACACTGTTCCTTCTAGTTCTAGCATTTCTTCCCTCATGTTTTCTATCCATTCCTGACAGAGACTTCATTAATTCATAGTATTTGTTTTAAGCATAACTCTATTAACTCGAACTTATAGATTTTGTTCCCTGTCTAAGTCTACTGACTCTGTCCCCCTGAGTGTGGGCCATTGTTCCTTTCTCCTCTGAAGAATCAGAAATTGGTATCCCATGTGGTACATTGAGACTTTTACATATTGCATATAGCTTTACTTTATAATTTTCATTCAAAGAGCATTAAGCCTTACTCAGGAAGGAAGGAAGTTTGGGGAGGTGACTAATCATATTTGAAAATCAGTTTTAGACTTGTCAGGATGTGTTTAACTGTTAGTCATGAATCCAGGGCAATGGTGTTTTTTGCTGCTCTTGACTCAAGGAATACACTTTTCATGGTTTCAATAGCAAGTATAAAAACATGGAAGCTGTTTAGCAAATACTCAAAAGTGACAAGAATTTATATCAGAACTTTAATCTTCTTGTTCTTTTTGAGCTACTGCTGTTGCTTCCTCCTCCCCCTCTTCCCACTCCTCCTCTTCCTCATCTTCTTCCTTCTTCTTCTTCCTCTTCTTCAGATTTACTTATTTATTTTATGTATCTGTGTGCTTTATCTGCATGTATTATCTGCGTGGACACCTGCTTACCAGAAGAGGGCATCAGTATAGATAGTTAAGAGCCACCGTGTGGTTGCTGGGAATTGAACTAAGACCTCTGGAAGAGCAGACAGTTCTCTTAACAACTGAACCATCTGACCTGCCCCAGAATTTTACGTTCAATGTTTTTAATCATTGGATGGTTTTGGAAGCTTTGCTTAGCTGTTTGACACATTTTTTTTTTAAAGTTCCTACTCATGTTTGTCATTTACATTTTGGCCAGTGATAAGAGGTAATTCAATATTTTCATTTAAGATTTTCCACTCAGGTACCAGCTCCTTTTAAGAAAATGTTTCCTGTTTGCTAGCCATTCTGGTAACCTTGAATTCCAATTTGAATTTCTTTAGTCTTTATCTCTTTATAGTTCGCTTATTCCCTTGACACAGCAAACTAGAATGTTACCTCTGGCAAAAGTTCAGGTAAGTACACAGTTCTACTATGGTGACCCTCTACTTTCAAGATGTGTCATTAGTGTTATGTGAAGATAGAAAGACCTCATTTTGTATTTTTGGCCTTTCTGGAGGTTGGATTCCCCTCTCAAGTTTACTAATTATAAAATCCATGTATCAAATTCCAAATATATCAATCACATTCAGATGTGATTCTGTACTCTGTTTTTCTTCTCCATGTATGATGTTTAGTGATTTGGTTTATTTTCCAAATGTGTCTGGCAATTGTATCTTCTAAGTACTGCTTCCGAAAATCACAGAGTCTCTGGATGATCTTGTCTTATTCTAGTAAGGACTTCCTTTTCTTGGATGAACAATGAAATCATATGAGTATTACAAGGAAGGATCTAGATGTTCCAAGGCTGTATTTCAGATTTTCTCACTGTACTGAAAGTTGTTTAAAAAAAGTCTTAAATCAGGATATATAAATAAAAGGAAGATTTCAACAGGGAAATCAACAGATCTAATGTGATCATTACAAGTTAATGGAAATTACCCCTACAGACTATGCTAATTACATTGTATTATTTCATAGATGATTTTTAAATTTACTTATGGTTTACATATTTGTACATATTTATGATGCACAATGTAATGCTTGCATACATGAATGTATTGTACAATGTACAAGATAGTGTAGTCAATGTATCCCTCAGTTAAATATTACTCATGTCTTTGTGAAAGATCCCTTAAAAACCTCTCTCTGGGCTATTGTAAAATGGATATGGTTATAAACTCTAGCCACCCTGCTACTATGGAAGAGAGCACCAAACTGACTCCTTGAATATACTAGGGGGTATATGTGATAATATTTTTCTACACAATGTGGAATTCGAGTTTACACTCTAATAGAGTTACAGTGTGCCTCATATTCATCTTAGATCAGCTTTACCCTCCCAGACCTTAGATGTCAAGCGAGTCCATGAACTGAAACCTCATGAGGAAGAAAACACCATAGCAAACTCAGACTGACTTAGAAATGTTTTAATTCACCCAAGTAATTTAGCTAGCCAGCATTCGAATCCCAAAGATGATTTGCATATTCTGAAGCCAAGGCAGTTCAAAGCAGTAACTCTGAATAAATGGGGTTCCAGGTGGTAGCTCTATCATTTTTCTAAAAACATGAGCTGCTTTCTCTCTTAAAAGGTTTTCATACTAATTATTTTGAAAATATTCTGCTCAAAATATGTACTGATTATATTATTATATTTCCATATTTGTTATGATAAGAAGCATCACTGTTTGCCAATCACAAATACTGATATTTTGTGGGATGTCTTGTAAGTAAAAAAAAAAAAAGCTCAAATTTGGTCCACTCTATAGAACTGCTTCATACTTAAAGTACCTTCAGAAAACTCAAGATACAGTGTCCAAAAAATGAGACAGAAACTCCTTAACACTTAACAAATGTTTGATTCAGTACCTTTCCATTTTGTGTTAAGCTCATCCATTTGAGAACTCTATCACTAATAAGAATACTAAACTGCTTAGAATGTTTTCACTTTTAAATAATTCTGGAATAGGCATATGGTTGCCAAGAAATCATAACGTAAACTAATTCTCATAGCTACACACCTTCATAGGTAATATTATTTAAATATTTAATTTGATTTTATTTACTCTGATAAGCATACATCTGAATGTTTGCTAAAATTCTAAGGAAAAAAAAAACTATGAAATCATAATAGCTAGGTTCCTAATTTGGCCTGTTATTGTAAGCTAGAATTTACAAAACACAGGAGTTAGTGAATAAGCGCTCCTCTGTAGGCTCTTAATCACTATTCTCCAATGTCTCCACTGAGAATTACATGTCTTTACTATATAATGAGACACAGATCCACATTTCCACCTGGACCTCTGGATAGTATTACTAGTGGCTCTGTGTTAGAATGGTTATCTAAGCAAGGAAAAACTTTTGAATAGAGGTAAAATCAATTCTTAAATGATGTTAATATATTCTTTAATGGTTCTGTCTTTCTCTTTGCATTTATAAACAAATTAGGCTATAGAAAAAAGTTCTCTGAAACTAGATACTTGCTTCCATTCATTCAGAACCCACTGTCATCTCACCTAAGTTATGAACCAACATGCACACAAATACAACCCAAACTCTTCAGACAAATGACATTTTTACATGTGAAGCATTAAATCAGCAGCAATAGAAAGCATTTGGCAGTATGTGATGGTGCTGACCTCTTGAAGAAAAAAAATGTCGAGTTTTTAATGAAATATCCTAACATTGCTAAAGTTAGGGTTATTCTAAGACCACAAGTAGCATATTTCAGAACTAGATTTAAAGCAATTACCTGAGGATAGTATTGTTCCCTATTAGGTCAATGAAAAGGGTTGCACTCTGAAAGCTCAAAAACAACAACAACCACAACAACAACAACAAAGCACAAGCACAGTTACAATAGTTTAAATATTTTCAAAACCAAACTATCCTAAAACAACCTTAGCTAGCATTTGCTGTTCTGTCATGGCAATTTGAGTTCTGAATAGAATTGTAGAACAATGATTTTGTTGGAAAATTGAACCAGCTCAGAAGAATTTCACATTTTTAACTAATGCTATTGCTAAAAGGACCCTTTTGAACATACTAGCATTTGGTTTATTATTAAAATGTTCACCCTGATTAAGGCCATAAAACTCCAAGTTGCTTACTAAGCGTACCCATTTGATCTTTCAGAAGAGCAGTAAAAATAGACACATGTATTTAATTTTCAGATAGCCATCCATAGATGGATTTGTCCTGGGTGCTTAACACAGACAGAGCACTGCACTCCAGTGGCTTCTCTGTACCCTGTTATTATTCAAATAAGTCTTATTGGTTATTCATAAGCTTTCAGATACTACCAGTTTATAATTTATTTTACTCTTGCTTGTCTATAATTGCCTCTTAAGTGCTGTGAAATCAAACTACTTTGTTTATCATTTTTATTTCTTTCAAAATCATTTTCTTGGTAGTCAAGGTAAATCACTATTTCCTCCCTCCTTTTTATTGTTTTCTGTTAAATAAGAATATTTTACCATGGCCAAGGTGACTAACTTCCCTACTGCTGTTATAAGATAAGTCTTCAAGCTCACCAAAGCCAGAATTAAACAAACTGCTGAAATACTGTTATCTGGTATGTACAGAATTTTTCAATGTTTTTGTCTTTGTGTACTGCCTATAAGTTTTAAGGCAATTACATGAAGGCGTATACGTTTGTTTTATTATTGATGATCTTACTGAAACAGATGCCATGGCTGTATTGACTGTTTTCATTCAAAGAAAATAAATCATCATGGAAAAAAATTGAAAGAAGGGTCTTTAATCTTTCCGATTATCATATCACTATTGAATATGTTTAACATGAAAGAACAAAGAATTATACACGTAGGCATCTTCTTTAAGAGATGAAGTATCAGAGTCTCTAATATGCATTGAGGAAAACAAAGTTTTTATTTCTTCTTTTGTTCTTCTTAATGGCAGATTAAGTCACACAAAGAAGCAGCTATTTGGCACATTTGCAAAAAACACTTGCTATGTAATGGAAGAACAGAATTAGAATAGACTTAACCCGTGTAAAGCTAGACATATTAGTATATATCTGCCACCCCCTTGTTCCTCCTTCAAGAAGAGGAACAGAGGCAGGAGAATCTCTAGAACTCCAAAGGTCAATGAGCTTGGAAAACACAGCTTTGAACACCAGACCCTATCTCAAACAACGTGGTAGGTAAGGACAAATTACTGAGGTTGTCTTATGACATCTACACACATGCTATAGAATATATGTACCTACACTCATACATATAAACACACATATACACACACATTAAATAAAAGAAAATTTGGTTGTAATTATTCAAACCTGTCAATCGATAGATGTGAGCATGTTGTCATGCCTGCTTTCTGAATCTATTCACTCTGTGGAGCATTCCACAGATGTAAGCAAATGTCAACTTCAGTGCCCTTCCCTGGGGTTTTATGCATCTGCAGCTAGTCATTTTGAACATGTCAAGAATTAGGAAAATATATCTTCAGGGACCATTAGACCCAGGTTTCAATAATAGCTGAGCTAACACTAAAGGCAGCGAAGGACGACAATGATGCAGCCCCCTGTGTCCTAAAAGTTGAATAGTGTTCACTAAGTGTTGAATTCAAGTAGAAGGTTCACGCAATACATGCCCTTAGCTAGAGTTCATGTATTTGATGCAAGATTGATTATGTATCTCATGAAAGTCACAGTGTAAGATTACTAGTCTGAAGTGCCTCTTACCCCAGGCCAACAAACAAAGAATTGACGGCTCAGCAGAAACAAAGGATATTAAGAGATAAAGCACTAGGGACTGAGCTTAGACTGGAGATTTTCCAACTTCATTAAGAAAACAAAGAGTACTGGAATGCAGACATAATAACCCTAATAACCTTGCTACATGACATTGTTATAAGATTATCATTACTTTATTTATTAATTTAAAGGTTATTCATTTCTACAATTTGTATTTTTAAACATTGAAAATATAGCAGGCACTGCTAGGGTTATGCTCTGAAGTGGCATTTTTTCCCTTACCATTGTGATGCTAGTGTGTGTGAGCTGTCCTTGCTATCACACAAGACAAGTACTTCAATAAACAGAATATAAGATACTCTGTCGCAAAATCATGACGAGAGAGAGAGAGAGAGAGAGAGAGAGAGAGAGAGAGAGAGAGAGAGGTTAAAGTTCAAATATTATGCTTTTGATACTTTATTTATTTTATGTCTCCACACTGGCTACTGTTTTTGCTTTCAATTTCTCTTTTCTATTTGTCTGTAATTCTTCCCCCGTGATGATTTTTTTAAAGCATTTGACTATTCCTTCCTCCCATGCTCACATTAGCAAAACAAATCTGATATTACAGGAAGGCTGACAATCACAGCAGGGAAATGACTCAAATATACATTTCTTATCTAATTTTCAATAAAGATAATATATGTAGTACTATATTGACAGAAAATCTATTGACAGAAAAAACAACCATCATAATTTTATTTATTAAATGTAAAACTTTGAAATAATTTCATTATTTTGTTAACTCTTTATTTACTAATTTGATTTTGTCAAATGTCCTAAAATAAGAATGTTTTAGGCCTCTCTGGAACTTTGAGAGAAGCTGAAAATGTCTGTTTGATGAACTATAGTTAATAAACATCTCATTTAATTACCTTTGATTTGTCTGTGTAGTGTACTGTAGTTGCTAAGTGTCATAGATGAAAATCATTTTCACTATGATCTCAAATGTCAACAAAAACCTTTTGTACTCTGACTATCTTGAAGACGCTGACAACAGGTGTACTATTTGCTAGGCTGAACAGCAATGTTATGTAGGAGGAGCTAAGGTGGGAGGAGTAAGGAGAGGAAGAGGAGGAGTTGGGAAAGGAAGAGAAAAAAGAAGAGGAGGAACTAGAGAGAGCAGAGATGTAAAAGGATGGAGAACTACACAGGTATGGAGAACACTCGTGGGGAACAACATATAAACTTATAATTAGGTTAGCTAATTGGGATACAACTCTCTTTGTATGGGCATCTTGTTATTAATCATTATCAGACATATAAAGCCTATGATTAATCTATAAGAATTAGAGTCTCATTCTCTTACTGGGGCCGCATGGATGGCTGAATGGTCTGGGCAATGCCCTGCCTTGCGGAGACAGTATGAAAGATTTGGCAGAGCTATCTCTCACCCTGGCATCTAGTGGGTGGCAGGGCTGGTGTTTCTGGCGGGCAGGTTTCAGCACATGGTCTCAGGCCGAGAAACATGGTGGCTGGGCTAGGCAGAGCCACTGCAGCTTAGATAATCAGTCTGAGCCAGAGGCCGATTTAAATAATTACTACAACAATGTTATCTGTGATTTGGGTAGTCTAACTATGTTCATGAGGTACTAGCAAACTCATGAGTAATACTTTTGATGTTTACTATTGACTCCAAACATTGACTAATCATTCTAGTGTTCAGCAAGCTTTATTGATGTTTATTCACATAGAAAGAGGTTTGTATTTGTGTGTGTGTGTGTGTGTGTGTTTTCTCTCATGAGGAGTTTGCATTTTTTTGCTATTTATTATTATTAATCATTTTATTCATTTACATTTCAAATGATATTCCCCTTCCTGGTTTCCCCTCCACAAATCCCCATCCCATACCCCCTCTCTCCCTCCCTTTTGCCTCTCTGAGTGTGCTCCCCCACCCTCTTACCTACTCTGGCCTCACCACTCTAGCATCCCCCTCCACTGGAGCATCAAAGCCTTCACAAGGCCAAGGGCCTTCCCTCCCATTGATGCCAGATAAAGCCATTCTCTGCTACATATGTAGCTGGAGCCATGGATCGCTCCATGTATATTCTTTGGTTGGTGGTTTAGTTTCTGGGAGCTCTGGATGGTTCAGTTAGTTGATATTGTTCTTCCTATGGTGTTCCAATCCTCTTCAGCTTCTTCAGTCCTTCACCTAGCCCTTCTTTTGGGGTCATTGGGCTCAGTCCAATGGTTGACTGTGAGTATCTGCATCTATATTAGTCAGGTTCTGGCAGAACCTATCAGGGGACAGCCATTCCAGACTCCTGTCAACAAGAGGTTCTTGGCATCAATAATAGTGTGAGGGTTATTTTGTCTGCAGATGCGACAGTTTCCTAGGCAAGGTATTCTCTGGATTGTCTTTCCTTCAATCTATGTTCCATTTTGTTGTTGTTGTTGTTGTTGTTGTTGTTCTTCTTCTTCTTCTTCTTCTTCTTCTTCTTCTTCTTCTTCTTCTTCTTCTTCTTCTTCTTCTTCTTCTTCCTCTTCTTCTTCTTCTTCTTCTTCTTCTTCTTCTTCTTTTTTGTCTTTCTTTTATAAGGGAACAATTCTGTTTTAAAATTTTTGAGGTGGGTGAGTGACCCCATCCCTTAAATGTAGGCCTTGCCTGTCTACTGGAGGTGGTCTCTACAGTATCTGTCTCCCCTCTGTTGGGTATTTTGGTGAAAGTAAGTCCTCTTGGGCCCTGGGATTCTCTCTGGCTTTCTTGATGTCTGGAACTTTCTAGTGGCTACCCCTAGTTCTCCATCCCCCACTGCTACATATTTCTATTCAAATTCCTCACCTTCTGTATTTCTCTCCTGTCACTTCCCATACCTGATACTGCTCCCCCTTTTCTTACCCCTGTCTTCTCCCCTCCCAGGTCTCTCCATTCCTCTACTTCCTGTGATTATTTTGTTTCCCCTTCTATGTAGGATTGAAGCATTCACACTTTGTTCTTCCTTCTTCTTAAGCTCCATATGTTTTATAGATTGTATCATGGGTATTCTGAGCTTGGGGGCTAATATCCACTTATCAGTAAGTACATACCATGTGTATTCTTTTGTGTCTATGTGACTTCACTCAGAATAATACTTTCTAGCTCTATCCATTTGACTGCAAGTTTCCTGAAGTCATTGTTTTTAATAACCGAGTACTCCATTGTGTAAATGTAGCATATTTTCTGTATCTATTCTTCGGTTGAAGGACATCTGGGTTGTTTCCAGCTTCTGGCTATTATAAATAAGGCTGCTAGGAACATAGTGGAGCATATGTCTTTGTTATATGTTGGAGCATCTTTTGAGCATATGCCCAGTATCAGTATAGTTGTGTCTCAATGGAACATCTCAGAAAATTGAAAAGCTATAAGGACTGTCAATAGGACAAAATGGCAATCTACAGATTGGGAAGGGTTTTGTTTGTTTGTTTGTTTTGTTTTGTTTTTTTCCAACTCTACATCTGATAGAGGTCTAATATCCAAAATATTCAAATAACTCAAGGAGTTAGACTCCACAGAAACAAATAATCCTATTAAAAATGGAGTGCAGAGCTAAACAAAGAATTCTCAACTGAGGAATCTGGAATGGCTGAGAAGCACTTAAAGAAATGTTCAACATCCTTAGTCATCAGGAAAATGCAAATAAAAATCAAAACAACCCTTATATTCTACCTCACACCAATCAGAATGGCTAAGATCAAAAACTCAGGTGACAGCAGATTTTGTAAAAATGTAGAGAAAGAGGAACACTTCTTCACTGATGGTGGAATTGCAAGCTGGTACAACTACTCTGGAAAACAATCTGGAGGTCTTTATTTTTAAGAACAAAAACTCTGCTAGCATTATAGGTCTCAGCTGGGGCATCAGAATTAACATTGTTACAAATGTATCATATAATTCTTGACAGATTCATTAGATTTCATTTATTTATGCTATTGAAAATCTATCTAAACATGTCTTTTCATCTTATTCTTTTTGAGTTAAACATTTATTGTGTTATTCAGTGCTCCAGTATTTTACTAAACTATTTAGGACTCACTTCTGTATCACTTGATCTTTTAAAATATCAGATTTATGAGATAACTCAGTGCTGGAAACTGTTAAAGACCAATGTACAATTCCTTTGTGAACATATTCTTGCTTGAATATATTGATCATAGTCATTTGGGTTGTATATTCAAATGAATACTACTAAGTGTATAATACTTTGAAGTTATTTCAATTTCAATTTATTAGTCATAAATTCCAGGGACAGAAATCTATCCCTATAGTTTACCTCTGGAAATAAAATCATCATTATATACAGAGATTTTAAAGACAAAATTTTGGGATTCTAAATATAGTAGATATAGTCGCATTTACATTTATACTTGATTGTATTATTAATTCTAACAATATGAAGGAGGCTAAATGGATGATGCAATACTAACCTATGGCTTGTCCTAATACAGAAGGATACGTGTTTATCTTGAAATGCTACTAAAATTACATGATGAAGTGATTTCACGGTATACCTATGTGAATAATATTAACATCACTAATATATGAGACCATGATTACTGACAGCTAATAACCATTTCACAATGCATTTTCCTTTTTCTACTTTATAGCTTATAAAAATGATTATGCATACATCAAGTCAGCTTTTATAATCACTGTGCTTATTACTATCATCATCATCATTATCTTCATCATGGACTTATTGCTTATACAATAATAGTCGCTGAATAAAGAACTGATGAATGAAAACTGAGAATTATGGTCTGGAGTGTTGGCTCAGTGGCTAAGGGCCCTTTCTTCTCTTGTCAAGGACATTAGTTAGTTTCCCAGTATCCCCGCTCACATATGTCAGCTTACCTGACTATAACTTCTGTTGCACGGAATTTGATGATTTCTTTTGGCTTCCACAAGCACAAAGCACACCCATGGTACACACATACACATGCACAAGCACACACACATGCACACAGACATACACAAGTGCACGCACACACACACACACACACACACACACATACACATATACACACATGCATTCACACAACGTAAAATAAATAAATCAATTTTAAAGCTTAAAACCAGTCAATAATCTTGTAAAGACAATAGAAATTATTCTTCCCTAGTAAGTAAAAAAGTGACTTGAAAAATTAATATCTCAGTTACCTATGTTTGCACTCAATTACAAAGGGTGTCCTTCAATCAGTTTTACAAAAGTAACTCCAGGCCCACAACAAGTAAAATCCATTTGACTGAGAAAAAAACAAACACATTAATTACTTTATCACTTTTTTTATAGAATTCAGTCTTTCATAACATGGTCTACTGGGATGAGGAAATAAGATATTGTTATAACTGAGAGACACTTTTGAAAATTAGGCAAAATAAAGTTAATTTCTGATATATATATATTAAAATAGAATATAGATATTATACAAACTAAAGCTGTGTTTTTATTTGAAAGATAAGCCAAAGGGCAAGCTATATCGAACTACAACTATAGATGGGTTACTTATGTAAGGAAAGAGGACTGAGCAATGATGCCTGGAAACTCTGTGTTCTCTACTGATTTCAGAATTAGCTACATGTTCTGTTTTTGGTTTAGTCATTAGACCATGTCTCCGGCAAATAATTTCACAAGAGATCTATTTGGATTAAAAATGCATCGTGATGACCCTTTTCATTGCATTGAACAGCCGCATTAGTCTGTGTATGTTCCTTCCCAGAAAGCTTATAATGGGATAAATAGTATTTACAGCAACTGCCTCTGAAGAGCTGAGATACACCTCCAATCTGTTCTTTTGCAAAGATAAATATTGACAGCTCAGATCTAATTCTACCAATAACCCAAAAACTTTTCTCAAGATTCATTTTTATTTTATGTGTACATGTGTTATGTGCCTGTGTGTCTATAAGTGCACCATGTGCATGAAATCTATGGAGGCCAGAAAGGAGACTTGGATCTTCTGGAACTTAAACTGAATAATGACTGTGAGCCACTATGTACATGATGAAACTTCACCCAAGTCCTCTGAAAGAGCAGCAAGCATAAACACCAAGCCATATCTCTACCCTTAGTATGGCAGACATTGTATCATGCTGACACTTCTGGCATTTTCCTTGTTCAGTGGTATAACACCAGGTTTTCATGTGTCATGTCTGAAGGTCATGTATGGTATTTTCATTTTGATCACCAATGTCCTTACACTCAGAGCCTTTCTTTGAGCCCTATGAAAGTATGATAATTTTTTGTTAAGAGTGATTCTAATGTACCTCTGTGGTATAAGAATTAGACTTATTTTTTTGTACAGTGTTATATCATACCTGCTACTTCCCAACTCATTCATAAATCTTGATGTCTTTTGCTAAGCTTTGTAGGCAAAAGTTGAAGAACAGAGAGATTTTTCTCTGTTCTATCCCCTAGCTTAGGTAAAATGCTGTCGTGATGGGGTTCTTAGTAATTTAAAGGATGTTCTTCATCTGGCACTATACCAAAGTCAATGTGTCTTGGATATAAATGCACAATTCTGAAAACAAATATACATTACTGTTCCTCGTGTGTTTATACTACCAAAAATGTAGTGTTGCATGTTACTGGAGAAACTGAGAACTATTTTCATATCTTAATAGTCTATGTTTTTCAATAGGACCATGTGAAGATTTTATTATAAGAATAACTATAGCCGGGCGGTGGTGGCGCACGCCTTTAATCCCAGCACTTGGGAGGCAGAGGCAGGTGGATTTCTGAGTTCGAGGCCAGCCTGGTCTACCGAGTGAGTTCCAGGACAGCCCGGGCTACACAGAAAAACCTTGTCTCGAAAAACCAAAAAAAAAAAAAAAAAAAAAAGAATAACTATACAACTTCATTTTTATACAATGCCTTAATCTTTTAATTTTAAAGTTTGTTTATTAACTTTACATTCCAATATTAGCTTCACTTTCTTTCCAGTACCACCTCATACAGATCCTCTCCTCGTTTCTCCCTTCACATTCCTACACTATCTCCCAACCCTGACCCCTCTCACATCCCATGTCCACTCCCCACCCCCCACAGTCTACAGAATGGAAAAAGATTTTGACCAATTCCACATCTCTCTCTCTATCTCTATCTCTATCTCTCTATCTCATCTCTAGCTACCTCTACCTCTACCTCTACCTCTGTCTCTTTACTCTCCCCTCTCTCTTTCTCATATATATATATATATATATATATATATATATATATATATTCATATATATGATATATACTATATATAGTAGATATCAGCATAACAAATAATCTATTTAAAAATTGGGATATAGATATTAATAGGAAATTTTCACTAAAAGAATCTCAAATGGTAGAGAAGGACTTAAAGAAATGTTTAAAATCCATAGCCATCAGGGAAATGAAAATCAAAAAGATTTTGAGATTCTACCTTACACCTGTCACAATGACTAAAATCAAAACACAAGTGACAGTTCATGTTAGTGAGGACATGGAGCAATGGGAACACTCTTCCATTGCTGGTGGGACTACAAAATTATACAGCCAGTTTGGAAATCAATACAGTACTTTCTCAGAAAATTAGGAATCAATCTACCTTAAGATCCAGCTATGTACCTTGGCATATATCCAAAGGACTCTTCACCATACTACAAGGATATTTGCTAAACTATGTTCATAGCAACTCTATTCATGATTGCCAGGAACTTTAAACAACCTCATCTCCCTCAACCAAAGAATGAATAAAGAAAATGTGGAACATTTACATGATGGAGTATTACTTGGCTGTCAAAAAACTGACATCATGAAATTTCCAGGCAAATAAATGAAACTAGAGAGAAATCATCCTGATTGAGGTAACCGAGACCCAGAAAGACCAAAATGGTATATGCTCACTTATAAGTGGACATTAACTGTAGAGTAAAAGATAATCATGCTACAATCCACAGACCCAGAGAGGCTAAGTAACAAGGAGGGCTTAAGACAGATGCAAGGATCTCCCTGAATAAAGGAAATAGAAGAGATTTTCCAGGTGGACTGGGCATGGGTGCAGATGCAGACAGAGAGGGATCTTGTGTGAGGGAACAATGGAGGATAGAGTATGAGAATAACAGAAGAGAGGACTTGAATTGGGCAAGGGCCATTTAGGGGCAAGGTAAAAACCTAGTGCAATGGAAATGTCATAGAATCTATGAGGGTGATCCTAGGAAAGACTCTTAGTAATCGGGGATACGGTGCTTGTACCACCTTCTATAATCAGGCTAGGCCTCAAGTAGAGGAACTGGGACACTAACCCGCCACAAAAACTTTAACCCACAGTTGGTCATGCCTGCAGAATGTATTATGCAGTGCCTAGCATAATCACAACCAGAGAGACTTCATCCAGCAGTTGATGGGAACAGATGCAGAGTACCACAGCCAAACACTATGCAGAGCTGAGGAAGTCCTGCAGAGGAGGGGAGAAAGATTGGAGGAGCCAGAGAAGTCAAGGACACCACAAGAACAGTGCCCACAGGACTCAGTGGGGCTTGCATAGGTCAGGGAAATTATATGTGTCTGACCTAGGCCATATATTTTGTGGTGTGTAGCTTAGTGTTCTTGCGGGATTCCTAGTGGTGGGAATGGGAACTGTCTCTGACTTTTGCCTGTTTTGAAAACCCTTCTTCTTCTTATGGGGTTGCCTCTTCCAGCCTTGAGGTGATGGTATGTAAAGTACCTGGACTTACTGTAGATTGATAGGTCTTATGCTGGGTTTCATTATTGTTCCTGGAAGTCCTGTTTGTTTCTGAGAGAAGGGGGAGGGGAGAAGATATGAAGGAAAGGGGAGATAGGAGGAGAGACTGGGGGAGTGGAGGGAGGGAAAACTGCAGTCTGTATATAATATAGGAGAGAAAAATGAATAGTAAAAAAAGATATTCTCTGATCAAGAATGCTGTCTCTGTAGCTGCCCAAAGGCAAAGGCTGGAGAAAACGACGAGAAAACCATGTCCTTTATGGAGCAGCCAAATAGAAGTTAGGGCAGGGATTTCTTAGAACAAAGAAATGAGAAAGCCTAGATGTATCTTGCAAACCATCCCCAAGCTTTGGAAAATATTCAAAAGGATACTATGAGAAAAAGAAGAAAACTGAAAAGTTATATGTCTCTGAGAAGGGACTCAAAAAGGTGGACAGGCTTATAACTACATAAATGCAGCCTGAATTCCAAGAACATAGGAATCTGGAGAAGGAAAAGCAAATTAGCTCATCAAGGGGTTGATTCTTCTTCCTCTTTCTTTAGCATGGCTTAAGTTAAATCAGCATTTCTGAAGGGTGATCCTATGGAGTGATCCTACTGTGGTCCTAAGGTGACTGATGAGCCCAACCACATTATAAGGTAAGGGAAAAAACAATGTCCTATTTACACTCTGAGGCAGACACAGTTCTTTTCATCAGAAACAAATAGTTCCTGCTGTTCTATTTAGCAGATACTCTGGCATGTATGCTGGGAATGGAAAGCTCTGGCTGTTATGTTTCTAAGCTTAGGTTTTATTACCTTCAGCACATACCTTTGGCAACACTCTAGTAAGTCATTGTCATCAAAACAAATCTACAGAATCCTCCCTGCTGAATTCCCAAAAGAGGCTGCTTGTTTGATGACCAGTGGCTCTGAGGTCTCAATTTCACCCAGCTTGGCTATACCTTCTAAAGATCTTCTGACAATACTTATTAAATCATTTGTTTCATAGCATTATATTTTCACTTATGTTTAATGAGTTTTGTAAGAATTGGTGCCTTTTATCAGAAGGCATTCCATATCTTTGTGCCCTCCTTCCTAATGAGTCTTTTTACTGATCTCAAAACTTCAACCATTTGCCTGAGACAGACGCTATTAGAGATGACACCTCAGTCTGACCCACTCACCTTCACAAACAGGTGGAAATCAGAGGTCCCAAGGGGAATGATTATTTGTTTCAAGTCACCCACCAAACAATGATAAAGGACATTTTGTTTAAGTTCTTTATGTATAATTAGATTGAGAAACCATGTCACAAAGGATCAAGTAGTACCTAGCACATGCTTTAAAAGTTAAAAAAAAAAGAATCTTATTGATCGTTATGCAAGATCTCTTTTGATATTTTAACCTTCTAATTTTGATTCTATGAATATTTGGGGGACTTAATTATACTTTCCATTTTTACCCGTTTTCCCTGCTGCTTGGAAGACTTATATTCTCATCTCACTAACTCCTACACTTTGGGTGTCAGTTTAGGTGTCCCCTTCTTGGAAGAAGTGTTCTCTCTCTATTTTAAATATATTTCTATCTCTTTTACTCTTTCTTGCCAGTGCTTACCTCAATCAGGATTAAATAGCAATTTCTATGTTGAACATTTTATCTACAATGCTGCATTGTAACTCTGGTGAAATCAGTGATGCATTTTAATTATTCTTTCCCATTTCTTTGAAAGACCACAGGACTTTAGGATATAGGAATTTGCCTGTTATCTATGATCAATCATTGATATCTCGTGTGGGGTGGTGGTGGTGGTGGTGGTGGTGGTGGTGGTGTGAGTGTGTGTGTGCTTAATCTACTGGTGTTTTAAGCAGCAGTGAATAACATGGTAGAGTTTTTAGAGTGGACCTGGTAAGAAAGGCCTTTGCCTCTTGATTGGCAAGTTATGTGGACAAGCATCTAGAACTGGATTCTTCCTGGTGTCCATTCTCATAAAAGTAGCTGGTCTGAGTGAATGAGACTTATATGCATAATGAGAGACAAGGCAAGAAAGAGTCTGAGGAAGAAGGAGTGAGAGAGTAGCAGATATTGGAGACTTGTTAAGGTATTCCACCTTTACTTCTCAGCGTTTATAGCTTTATTAACTTAGTAGAAATCAAGGGTAAATTTATACATTACTTAAGCTAGTATGGGCTGCGTTTATTTCATCATCAGTTAAATCTCTGAAATGGGTCAATGAACTAATAATAAGACATGTACACACAGTCAAAGATGTTTCAAAAGTAAATGATTAAACAAAAGTGTTGACTTAGGATTGAAAATTAAATATTTCACAAGAGGGTTACCTGTGTTGGTTTCAATTGATGATTTGTGGAACAATTGAGATTTAGATGTGTAAGACATTTTGAAATTCTAGTGACTAATGTCTGTGAGTTTTATAAGAATCTTATAGAGAAAAGTTATGTAAAGTCATGAAATTAATCATAACTTATCAGTGTTTTTTATGGAGTCAAGTGAATTCTCATCTTATGACTAAATTGTATAAGCTTAAACCTGAGAGAGTATACAGAATAAAATCAAAGATAATTAATACCATACCTAAAGAAGTTATGTCCATTATAAGCTAGTCTTTTAATGTAGTTTATTCATTTGTTAAGCTCTAGATAATATGAGAATAAAAGAATTTATGACATGTGTCTGAGCCTGCATATCTGTAGCATAGAGATAGTTTTTGTATGGGTGTTTTTCCAAGATTGGTAGTCCAGAAGGAAATACTACCTCATTTGGATGAGTACTCTACAATGTTAACGTTTGATCTAAGGAACCATCAGATTCTATCTCTTTCTTCATTATGCAATAAGCTTAACTTGGTCAAACAATTTTTTCTTTTTAGCAAAGGATACAACCTGTTGGAAATCTTAAGACCTATGTAGAGATAAGTGTTTAAGGTGCATTGAGAGCTTACTAGATCCAGAAAATTGTTAGAATTCTTGTAGACTGTTGCATAGAGCAGCTTTCTTCCTTGTCAACCCAATTTTTCAAGATCCTGTCCAAACTGTTAAGTCTATTGCATCTTTCATTTAAATTTTTTTCTGTTTAGTTTATCCAGTGTGTGTGTGTGTGGGTGTGTGTGTGTGTGTAAGGAGATTTTCCTTACTCCACAACAACTTTTCAAACAACTAAATAGATAATGTCATAGGGCCAAAATAAAGAACTCCGTCCATGGGTCCACAACTATGTTAAGGAACCACATGTTTCATAACACATAGACCACAAAAAGTTATTAAATTATATTGTCCAATATATACATAATTGGGTCAACTGGAAATGCCAATTGATAAGTATTTGCATAATTTTGCATGTTCCATGGTAACATATCTCATGTCTCTTGGTTAATGTAGCTGCTGTAGCACATATATTTCCATTTAAAACAAAATGCTTCATGTCACCAAAATCATCATTCCTGGATGTACTTTAGCTCCACTCTTGATAGTTTTATTGCCCTTTGGGTTGTACCCATCACAGTTAATCACTCCTGACTTGATATTTGGCTCTTTGGACAGCCTTTTACAATGAAGTGATTATACCACCTGGGTGAAGGGCCTCGTTCCATTCTTCATCCAATGTAACTTTTTTTTTTGTGAATGGTTTGTACATCAGCTCTGCTCTTTGGAAGAGCTGTGAAAGTTGCTCAGTTTGGCACAAACACATAGCCTGCAAATTTCAAGCCCAAGTCATTTATATTCACATCTAATCTGCTGTAATTGTTTGGCTATTTGATGCTGTAGTTAACATTTGTAATTTTTCACTGTCCAGCATCCAATTTCCTCATCCTGTTGGCAACAGCATCCTGATTCGAGTTGTCATGTTTAGCCCCTTTTTCTGCTCTCACTTAGCCTCTATGCTTCTAGTGAAGCTGAGCTTACCCTCATATTGTAAGCCGATTAGCACATCCAATTTCCAGGGACACAGGAATAGTTTCTGGCCACAGGAACTGAGGAGGACCAGTTGGTTGTGTGCTGCTATCTAATGAGGGCCGCTGAGGAAGGAATGTCTTTGCACTTTTAGGAGAGCTACAGGGGATCATGTTCTTTTGGTTTGCCAGAAGAAAACAAAGTAGTTTGTAGCTCTTGTAGCTGCTGGTGGCCATTCTGTGACAGTAAAAGACAAAATAGCCACTGCAAAGAGTACGAATGAAATATTGAAATAAAAGTGTTTTTGTAATATTATTGGTCCTTTTAGTCCTGATGAACATCAATCCAGAGTCACTGTGTTGTTAACTACTGCAGTTGCTTAGTCTTATTTGGAAGAGATAATGACAATTATTTCTAACCCAAATCTTTCTTATTACTTATCCTCCATGATAGAGTTTAGATTAAAATGAGTCCTTTGACAGAAAGGACTTCAATGTCTAGATGCATAATAACCACTCAGCATATTTCACTCAGTGTTCCTTCTTTAAATCACCCAAATGTTTCCTGTGTTTGGCAATCAAAGATAACCTTGGAGGTGTCATTGGTAGCTAGAACATTCTTAGTGTTACTGGACAGAAAAACCAAACCAAATTAACTTAAGCAATAAGGGAAACATATTACTCATATCACTGAAAATGGTAGTGAAATCTTGGCTTAGGGAGTCAACCCACATTGTCAGGTCATCTTTCCACCCACTGAACACATGTTATGTGACTCTCAGCCTTCAATCAATGGCTAGATAAACAACAGAAGCCCCATGTATATATCATTTTGCCTCCAAATGCAAAAAGAAAGAAAACAGCCTCCACTTAAATACACATAGAAAAACATATGTAAGCCCAGATTTTTTGACCAGAATTGGCTTGTCTCCTGTCGGTGTATTCCCATAGAAGTAAAGAGTTTATGGTTGCTGAGGCTCAGGAAAGTCACCTGTTAATTCAGGAGGCCAGGGAAGTGCCAATTCTTCATGGAGTTCCTTCTCTGAGACAGGGAAAATGTCCAAAGACAATGGAGGTTGCAGGGAAGGAAAGATAGGATTGTGGGATTATGTCTAACATCCAATGGCTAATGCAGTATATATCCCATGTGTTTCAGACCTTGATTCTTGAATGTATCTCATATTTATGTAGTTTGAAAGAGATTTGTTCCAGATGACCTGACCTCTTTACAAAGGAAGAATAGCTTTCAAGGTTCATACAAGGAAGCCGTGTAAAATATGACTAAAACTCAGGCCTGTATGCTTTCCCTAGAAAGATTTTGTCCGAGGTTTATTTTATTTGTTTATTTATTTGTTTTTGCTGTGCCTCTAAAACTAGAGAAAGAATACAGATCTATAATTATAAAAATCATTGTATCTCAGTTTCCTCCTGAGTATGAAGTACAGATTATTTTACTCTAAAGACACCTTATTCTCATTTCCTGCTGCTGTGATAAAATACTTTGGAAAGAGCAATTTAAGTGAAACTAACTTGATTTGGCTCCAACTCCAGATTACAGTTCATCCTCACTGTGAAGTCAAGGCAGCAAGTACTTGGAGTACCTAGTCACAGGAAACTTTTGATCAAGACCAGGGAGAAAAGAATGAATGCTTGGATACAGATCACTTTCCCCACTTTTATGCTGTTTAGGAAATTAGGAAATGATGCCACTGAGTTCTAGGCTGTGTCTTCCTAACTCAATTAATGTAATCAAGACAATTCTCTTCAGACATGCCCACTGGCCAACCTTACCAAGACAGTATCTCATTAAGATTCTCTTCCTAGGTGATTCTAGACTGTACCTAGTTGATAATTAAAACTTACCATCAAAAACAAACTAAACATTAGGCATCATTTCATCCCATATCCAGAGTCTGAAACAAAGGGGAATTTTTTTAAGATTCTAAGTCTGTTTTTCTCTTTAGGAAAAAGATCAACAGACTAGTAGGCTCCTGGTTTCATGGGGAAAACTTATGTCTTTTTATACATTCAGCCACAGTATCTTAATTTTATTCTAAAAAGATTTCAAGATGTTATTAGTAAATTACTAATAACATTTACTTGCATTTTTGGAGAATTTGTATCTTGGAGCCAATGTTATAGAGCAGACAAAAAAAAAAAAAAAAGACAAATCCTCAAGTCAAGACTTAGATGTTCCCTTGTATCAAAGCTGTCCAAATGGTGCATTCATTGGTCTTTCTGGTACCAAACTTAAGCAAATCACATATTATCTCTAGCCTATCATTTGACTTTCTTGGCCTTTGGATTATTATTTGTAGAATGAAGGAAATTTACTATCCTCTCACATAGAATTACCGGGAAAACCAAATGAACATAATTAATTAACTAAAAATTCTATAAAATTTTATTAAATGCTTCTATACACAATTATATATCTTACATGAAAGAGTAAAGGTGATGATTTAGTAACCTTCACATTGATGTCTGTCTCATTATTGTTCAATACATTTGCATTTCTCAGCCAGCTATTAAGATAGCTTAACAATGAAATTGCCATTTCTCTTTATGTAGAGGATTTAATTAATAGAAAGGGTTACATGATCTCTGGTGTTTATCTCTCCCTTTTCCAGCTCTGTAGTTGTGATTACACATTTGAAAGAGATGGGAGCTCCTGCCTCCTTCCCTCTCATTATACTTTATACTCTCTTTATACTTTCCCCCTATTATTTAACAGAGAAAACAACCTCTTCTCAGAGTTCACAAGTGTGTTAAATTTTAATTACCTATGGATCTTGAAATTTCTTGCTGCTTACGTTATCCCCAAGATCAAGAGAATAGAATTACATGCAATTGGCACCAGACTTCAGAACTTTAAAAAAATCTGTTGTCATTGTCATATTCAGACATGAGAACCATTACTCTAGTTCTTTTCAGAGATGAAACTTCTATGAACTTTCATCTTAGTCAAAGGCCACTCAGCTATGGTACTTAAGGAAAGTGGATAGTGGCAGATTGTTCCCTGACAAAAGAATAATGAAATTTAATTTGGACAATGACTGCAAAGATTGATAGCAATTTTACTTTTTATGGCAAGGTCTTGTATTCAATTTTCTTATGTTTGTTGTGAGAAATAAAAAGGAAAAACAAATTTTTCACTGATGTTTTCTGTGTGCTGTAGAGAAACTATTATCACATTCCTAAAAATCATATTTTCACCTCCAAAGGTATATTTCCATGGTTTGTTTGGCGGCATCACGGTTCCCATATGCGATTCACACTTTGAAAATAAGCATGTTACTCTTTCCTTGTGTGCCTTTTTCCTCCTAAAAGTTTCCACCTGCAATTGCATCTTTTAAAGTCATGTTTTCTGTCTTTTATGGTTGCTAAACATAAATGCCAAAGGGAAAAGAAAGGGAGGGAGAATATTGTCTTTACCATAAGACTATGAAATATCAGTATTCAGAGGAAGCTCCTGGGTTCTCCACTACTTTGCAGTCTCTGAAAGTCCAACCTGCTACACCACCACAAGCACAAAATTCCATGAGTCAATACACAGAGAACAATCCCAAGAAACTAAGTGTCAGTAGGTAAGAGGTACATGACTGTGATAGATAGTGAAATTATTCAAACATTAAAAAAATAGATATTTGAAATCACAAATACCACAGAAAACAAGCTAAATACAGGATATGTTAGAAAGCATTGGGATTGTGGCCAATTGGAAAGCAAGCATGCCTTCAAAGCAAAGGTAGTTTGATCTAGCTGGTGGCAGCTATGCAAGAATGGGCAAAGGAATAGGGTGAGCTGTGTGCTCAAACAATAAAGTGCTTGTATGCAAACATAAGGGCCTGAGATCAAATCCCCTACGCAACATATGAAAAGTTAATTAGGCATGTATAATGGCAGCACTTGGTAGACAAATGTAGGTGGATTCCTGGAGCTCACTGTCCAATTTAGCTATATTTTGTAAAACTCGAGTTAATAAGCTGGAATGAGTATCTAATAGTAACCTCTAGATTTTATATATGATCACTTCTACTTCCATACATGTACGCATACAATCACCCCTGCGATAGATAGATAGATAGATACATAGATAGATAGATAGATAGATACATACATAGATAGATAGATAGATATAGAGAAAGAGAAGAGGAGGAGGAGGAGGAGGAAGAGCAAGAGGAAGAAGAAGAAGAACAACAACAACAAGAACAAGAAGAACAAGAAGAACAAGAAAAAGAGCAAGAAGAAGAAGAACAAGAACAAGAAGAACAAGAACAAGAAGAAGAACAAGAAGGAGAAGAAGAAGACCAAGAAGAAGAAGTTGAAAGTTGAAGAAGGGGGAGGAGAAGGAGGAGGAATAGAAGGAGGAGGGATGGAGAAAGAAACTAAACTCTTATCAAATGAAGTATAAGAGAAATATATATATATATATATATATGGAAAAGTGGCCAGTGTATCTAGCCATAAGGGACTACTGTTTGGTAGAACAGCTACTGTCAAAAACTATCAATGAGGATGTTGTAAAGAAGAAATATGTCTATAATTTTGGTTCAGGTGAAAACAAGTACAGTCTCTATTATAAAAAATCAGCATGCAAGTTGCTGAAAAATATTACAGATTGGATAATTTATGACCCAACTATACACCTGCTGGTAAAATATTCAAATTAAAAACAAATCAATGAACCACAGGGATACCTATATAGTTTTCCTCAATATGATGCCATTTACAAAAGCCTAGTTATGAAGTTAGTCTAGGTGTCTCCAAATGGATGGATATATAAAGAAAATGTGATATCTAGAAACAACTGTGTTTTATTCATATATAAATATGCATGTAATTATGTCATTTTCAGGAAAATGTGTGGAACTGGTTATAGTCACATCAAGTGAATAAAATATTTACAAAAACAAATGCTTCATGTTTCTTCTCACATAGAGAAGCTTGATTATTTTTTGAGAAATTGAAAGAAACTGCGAAGAGTAGGGGCCCTATAAAGAGGATGAAGCGGGACATGAAAGGAAACTGGAGCAACTATGATTAAAGTGTGCACACACATATGCAAATATCATAAGAATGTATGTATTCAGATAAGAATGTCATAGAATGTAAATAATAAACATTTTTTCATACAGAATATGAGCTGCAGTTTTCTACACATTCTGATATTCTGTTCACTTTGTTTTGTCTTACCTGAGAAGTTTGAAATCTTGAATTTTTAAAATAAAGTTTCATTAGAGTAACTAATTATTTAATGTTATTCATTTGAAAATTTCAAACTTTGACATATACATAATTCAGATAAAGCTGAAATTTGGTCCTTGGTCAGTTCTCTATTAGTGTCTGATTAAGAATAATGAAAATAATAATTCAGCTTTATGATTTATTCTTTGCATAACCATTAATTTCTGTTGAATAATTCTTCATTGTGTTCTGACATTGATCAAAAGTTGTTGGTTATATCTGTGGGAATCATTTATGCCTCTGAATTAAAGTTGAAATGAAAGAAATTAGTGAAAGTTTGCTCATGCATGTGGTGGAAATGTAAACAGGGTCTACCTTCAGGGCTTTTCCGCATGTCAAGCGAATGAGATGGACCAGCTCTTCCCAGACTGTTGTAGGCTGTAATCATACTTGCTGTTCTTATACATCTGATGGAAAATTCAATGTATTTCTTCAATGATATGCACACAGAAGTTCCCTTGAAAAGCATCAATAGGTTGACTGACTGATGAATCAATAGTTTCATGGCAATGAATATCCATTGAAGGACTTTTCTCACCTTATTCTCAACTTGTATGACCTATTATTAGAAGCAAATGATGGAAAAGAATTAGATCTTAGTTTAAACCTTTCATAGATTGTGAAAGCTTCATTCTTGAAATAATTATGCTATAAACATTTTGTAATAAATAAAATATGTCAAAATAGCTTCATACATATTTAAACAGTTAATCCACAAATCCCACCTGGTTCTTTGGGCAACATCATTTGAAAGCAAGAATAGTTTCTTAGTGGCATATTTACCATTAGCGCACATTAGTTACACAAGTACAATGCATTTTGTGGGACAGAAAAGCAGTTGCTCACATAGTGGACATCTCAGTGGTTAGATCTTCAATAGTGACAACTGGTTTCCTTTGGAATCTATAGTTCACATAAGTAAAGAAAAGAGGATGTAGCTAGAATGTTATCTTGATGCTGGGATGGGGAATAAATGATTAATAGGAACAATGTACATTTTTCTCAATGGAGTAACCTACTAAATAATAAAATGAATCTGGATATTAAGGAAGTCAATCCCCCTCTTTGAAGACTAATGTTGTTAGCTTTCAATGGGTTAGATTCAGTAATATCTCCATTCAAGTTAGAGGAAAAACAATGAAAGGAAAGCAACTCCATGGTTAAAAGCTGGTCATTAGAGAAGAATAAAAATATTCTCCTCTCAACCCTAACTGGGCTCAGGAGCTGAATGTTAATTCCACAATCATGAAACTCAATAGAAGACAGAGCCTACTTGGAGGAAGTAGATCAAAGGGAAGACTTTTGAGAGTCATGTCCTGGCCTCTGGATCTGGTACCTTCTCTGTTTGGGGTCTACCACTAAGGCTACATTCTGTATCTACGAAATAAAATAGATACATTTTCTATTTTTTTTTACATAAACTATAGTCATCAAAAAACAAAAGTAAACAATAGAACTAATAACTATAGACATTTTTTTCCTTACAGTGTCATTAGGATAAAGGAATATTATAACCACATGAAGAAACAAATATTCCAATTTTAAAAAAATATAGTTTACTCTCCACTATAGAACTATCTATAGGGGAAAATATAAAAAGGGAAATATTCATGGGGAAAATAAGAAAGTATGAAACACTTTGATTTTTTTTCCTAAGAATACTTGGTACTAAAGTTGAACTCCAAAAAACACAAAGAAAGTAATTGTAAAATAGGTTCTCTTTGCAAGAAAAAAGAAAACATGGAAAGTTAAACACACACACACACACACACACACACACACACACACACACAGAGACACACACACAGAAGATTGAGTGACTAGAGATTTTGAAGAAGGAATGTGGAATTTCAATATGTTGGAAGAAAGCATGCTTTAGAAAAGAGCAACAGGCAAAGAACACCATAGAATGAAACAGTAGTGCCTGCGTGGTTTATATTCAGAGAGAAACCAGCATGCCACAGTGTACTTAATTCTTAAAATAATTCTTCTACAAACCAATGGTTACTTTATATTTCTTCCAAACAAAAGACCTTGGTTTTTACACCTTTACTTTTTGGCAGAAATTTTGTTACAAAAAATAGCCTAGATTTGTGTGCCAAGAAAACATTATATTGTGGCAGGTTTTACTATTTATGTTACATATGTAAATACCAATTTTCTTTTTTTTAAATTTTTTTATTGGATGTTTTATTTACATTTCATATGTTGTCCTCTTACCCCATCCCCCACCCACCCGGGAACCCCCTATCCCCTTACCCCTCCTCCTTCTCTGTGGATGTAACCCCTACCTACCCCCCCACTCCCACTTTCCCACCCTCAAAATTCCCACCCCCTGGGGCATCTGGCCTTCATGAGGTCAAGGATCTCTTCTTCTACCTATGCCCAGCAGGGCCCTCCACTCTTACATATTCAGCTGAAGCCCTGGATCCCTCACTAAGTGCTCCCAGGCTGGTGTTTTAGACCCTGGGAGCTGTGGTTGGTTGGTATTG
This sequence comes from Grammomys surdaster, assembly GCF_004785775.1. Classification (NCBI taxonomy): domain Eukaryota; kingdom Metazoa; phylum Chordata; class Mammalia; order Rodentia; family Muridae; genus Grammomys; species Grammomys surdaster. The sequence continues at coordinate 13,716,093 of NW_021604665.1, read as the reverse complement.
TTGCTCTCCTCATGGGACCACAAACCCTTTCAGCTCCTTCAGTCTTCACTCTAACTCCTCCATTGAGAACCCCATTATCAGTTCAATGGCTAGTTGTGAGCATCTGCCTCTGAATATGTCAGACTCTTGAAGGCCTCTGAGAAGATATCCATATCAGGCTCTTATCAGCATGCACTTCCTGACTTCCACATCAGCATCTACCTTTGGTGACTGCACATGGGATGGATACTCAGGTGGAAAGGTCTTAAGATGGCCCCTCCTTCAGTTTCTGTCCCTCACTTTGTCTCCATATTTGCTCCCTTGAGTACCAATTTTCTTATTAAGAGTTTAGAACCTATTAAAATCTTTTTCCAGTTGTATCAAAACATTTTAAAGCTAATGGTAAGATAAGTTTTTTTCTTTTAAAAGTGCAAGTTTACTGTTGCTTAAAAAAAGTAAAAAAAAAAAAAAAAGTAAAAAAGTAGACATGTAAGTTTCTATTATTGAGAGGCTAAACCTATTCCATCTTAGGGCTGGCCTCTCTTTTAAAAGAAAAAAAACCTGAGAACTTGCCCGGAAGCTGAACCCAAGCTGCACCCAAGTACCAGGAAGAACCATATGACTTTTCCCTGTACCATACCCCAGAGTTACTCCCTAGCTATTCCTTAGCAGCAGCCATTCAGGATTAGTTTGATAGTTCCAGATATACTTTCAGACCCTTTCTGATTGTTAATGATTTTGTTTCAGAGCACCCACCTGTCTGCTTACGTATGTTACAACAGTCATTCAATTAGATGCTTGTCAAGCTAGAAACTCCCTCACTTGCCTGCTGTTTCCTATAAAACCTTGTTTTGCTGAGGGCTTGGAGCTTCACCCTCCTATCCTGCTTGTCAGGAATAGTGTTAAGCCTGAATTTGAGCTTGAATGAAGACTCTAATGCAATTGCATCCGAATCAGCTCCTTGGTAGTCTATTGAGGTTCATGGGTACTTTCTGAATGGGCACAACATTATGTAGTTCTGTTTTATATTTTTTATCATTCTTGCTTTTAATTTATTCACTTCCATCCCTCTCACTATCCCTGTTCCATTTACTCCCTCCCACAATCCTCTCTCCATACTCCCTCTCCTCCACTCCTCTGAGCAGACGTGGCCCCACTGGTATTCCCCTACCCTGGCACATCAAGTCTCTGTAGGGCTAGGTGCATCCTCTCTCACTGGTGCTAGACAAGGCAGTCCATCTAGAAAAATATATCTCACTGACTGGCAATAGCTCCTGATCCAGTTGTTTGTAACTCACATGAAGTGAGGCCTAGGTCCAGCCGATGTATGCATTTTTGCTGGTGGCTCACTATCTGAGAGCCACAAGAGTCTAGGTTAGTTGAAACTGTTGGTCTTCCTGTGGAGTTCCTATCCCTTTCTGAGCCCACAATCCTTTCCACTATTCTTTCATAAGAGTCCCCAAGCTCCATCCACTGCTTGGCTGTGAGTGACTGCATTTGTATGCGTCAACTGCTGGGTGGAACCTCTTAGAGCACAACCAGGCTAGTGTCTACAAGCATAACAGGGTATCATCAACAGTGTCAAGGACTGGTCTCAAGTTGAGTGGGTTATTGCTTGGCCATTCCCTTCAGTCTCTGTTCAGTTTCCTGTGCCTGTATTTCTTGTATACAGGATACATTTTGGGTTGAAAGTTATGTGTGTGGTTTAGTGTCCCTATTCTTCTACTGGGGTTCTTCCCTGGCTACGAAGTTTCATATCCCCAGTTCTGGGAGTCACAGCTAAGGACACCCCCATTGATTCTTGAGTGCCTTCCTTTTCCTAGGTCTCTTTCCCATCCCAGAGATGTACCCTACCACCTCCTCAGCCCCATCAGTTGCAGATTTCCATTCATTTTCATGGGCATCTGACAGTCTCACCTGTCTCTCCCCACACCCGATCCAGAACACCCCCTGTTTCCTTTCCCAACCCTTCCCCATCTAGTTTCCTCGTTCCATATACCTTTTATGACTGTTCTATTCCCCCTTCTAAGTGAGATTCAAGTATCCTCACTTGTGCGTTCCTTCTTGTTAACTTCTCTTTCTGTCTTTAGAGTGTCTCATGGGTATACTGCATTTTATTACTAATATCTATTTATAAGTGAGTAGTAATACAATGAATATATTTTTGGGATTGGGTTACCTCACTCAGGATGATATTCTCAAGTTCCATTCATTTGCCCACAAAATTCACAATTTCTTCGTGTTTAATAGCTGAATAATATTTTATTGTGTAGATGTACTATATTTTCTTTAGCCATTCTTCCATTGAGGGACATCTTGATTGTTTCCAGTCTCTGGTTATTATGAATAAAGTTACTATGAACAGAGTTTAGCTGGTTTCTCTGTGGGATGTTGGAGCATCTTTTGAGTACATGTCCAGGAGTGGTATAGCCTGGGTCTTGATGTAGAACTATTCCCAGGTTTCTGAGAAACTGCCAAATTGATTTCCAAAGTGGTTGTATAACTTTGCACTACCTTCAGCAATGTAGGAGTGTTTCCCTTGCTCCACATCCTCACCAGCATGCGCTATCACTTGAGTTCTAATGATTCTTTGAATTTCTTCAGTATTTGTTGTTATGTCTCCATTTCATTTCTGATGTTGTTTATTTGGATACTGTGTCTCTGTCTTCTGGTTAGTTTGGCTAAGGCTTTGTCTATCTTGCTGATTTTAGGGAAAACAAAACAGCTCTTGGTTTTGTTGATTTTTGTCTTGTTTTCTTTGTATCTAACTGATTGATTGGAGCCCCGATTTTACTATTTCATGCCTTCTACTCTTCTACTCTTCTACCTTTTACTTCTTTATCTCTAGAATTTTCAGGTATACTTTTAAACTGTGGTATGAGAACTTTCTAATTTCTTTATGGAGGTATTTAGGGCTATGAACGTTCCTCTTATCACTGCTTTCATTGAATCCCATAAAGTTGAGTATGTTGTGCCTTCATTTTCATTGAGTTGTAGAAAGTCTTTAGTATCTTTCTTTATTTTTTTCCATGACTCAGAGATCATTGAATAGAGAGTTGTTCAGTTCTGCGGGGCGCCGCCTCGCTGAAAAGGAGAACGCCACGCTTCAGGATTCTTCTGACAGCATTTTTATTGTCTCTCTTTTAGTGTTACAGCTCTCTTAGATGGTAGTGTTACAGCTCTCTTAGATGGTAGTGAGGCAAGGGACCCCAAGCCCCAAAAGCTTGTGGCTTATATAGCGCTTTAGGAGATGTGCCGCACACTCATTGGCTCTTATGATGTCGCCAAATTAGCATACTGGTTTTCGCGCCTTGCGCAGGCGCACATTCAAGCAAGGCTCGCAAGAAGAACCAGGAAGCAGGAAACCGGAAACCGGCGCCATCTTGCGATGGCGGTTGCGGCTCCTAACACAGTTCCCAATAGTGTGCAGACTTTCTGGTGTTTCTGTTGTTGTTGAAGTCAAGCTTTAATCCGTGGTAGTCTGATAAGATACTAGATGTAATTTCAATTTTCTTGTATCTCTTGAGGCTTGTTTTGTGACCACTATATGGTCAGTTTTGGAGAAGGATCCATGAAGTGCTGAGAGGAAAGTACATTCGTTTATGTTTGTGTCAAATATGCTATACATGTCTTTTTGGTCCATTTGATTCATAATGACTTTTAATTTCATCATTTCTCTGATTAGTTTTTGTCTGGATGTCTGGTCAGTTGGTTGAAAGTGGGGTGTTTAAGGCTGCTCCTCTTAATGTGTGGGATTAAATGTGTGATTTAAGTTTTATCAATATTTCTTTTATAAATGTGTGTGCCCTTGTGTCTGAGATGCCATACTGGTAAATTTTTTTCTTTGATGAGAATAAAGTGTCCTTTCCTGTCTTTTTTGATTAATTTTTGTTGTGAGTCTATTTTATTTGTTATTAGAATGGCTACTCCAGCTTACTTCTTGAGTCCATTTGCTTGAAAATTTTTTCCCTGCCCTTTACTCTTAGGTAATATCTACCTTTAATGCTGAGGTATGTTTCTTGTATACAACAGAATGATGGATCCTGTTTTCACAGAGTCCTGGATTCTGTTAGTTTTTTTTTTTTTTTTAAATTGGGGAATTGAGTCCATTGATGTTGAGAAATGTTGATAACCAGTGATTATTAATTCCTGCTATTTTGATGCTGGTAGTGTGTGTATATATGTGTGTGTTTGTGTGTGACATCCTTGTTTTTGCTGGTATGGAATTCACTTTCTCTGTTGATTGTGGTTATCTTCTTTGGGTTGGAGTTTTACTTTTGTATTTTCTGGTGGGCTGGATTTATGGATGAATATTGCTAGAATTTGGATTTGTCTTGAAATATCCTGTTTTCTCCATCTGTGGTGATTGAGAGTTTTTCTGGATATGGTATTCTAGGTTGGCATCTGTAATTTTTTTAGAGGTTGCAAGGAATCTATCCAGGACCTTCTAGCTTATAGATTGAGAAGGTGGGTGTAATTTTGATAGGTCAGCCTTTTATGTTTCCTGGCCTTTTAACCTTTCTGCTTTTAGGATTTTTCTTTGCTCTGTAGATTTTGTGTTTTGATTATTATATAGGGCATTTTCTTGTGCTTTCATTGTGTTAGGATATCCAGGGCTTGCTCTTGTAGGGTAGCTGTACTCTGAAGGTTTCATTTTGCCTGGGCTTTTCTTGATTGTGATATTTTGAGGTCCTTTAGCTATTTGGATGGATTTTGTCCCTGGATGATACCCTGGATGATATATTGGGAGGGAGGTTAACTTTTATGGTCTTGGTGTGACAGGTCTCTGTATGGCTCCAGATCAGCCGGTCTGTATGGTTCAGGGTCTGCAGGTCTGTGTCAGTCAGTATCCAGAGGTCTGATGAAGGTGGTCAATGAAGTAGTGGGGGAATGGAGGTCCACTTGTGACAGCAGACTGCTCAGGGCAGCTTGAGGTGCCCCAGAGAACTTAGTGAGCAGGGGAAATTGGTAGGGGAAGAAACCTAACCTGTATGTTTCAAGATCCACAGGTCTGATAAAGGTGGGTAGAAAAGTGGGGGAGAATGGAGAAACATCAGGGATAGCAAACAGTTCAGGGTAGCTGGGGTGCCCCAGAGGAGTCAGTGATCAGAGATCAAGAGTAGGGTAAGGGAAGCTAATTTGTATGGTTTAGGATCTGCAGGTCTGATGAAGGTGGACAGAGAGATGGAGGCAGACCAGTTCTCTACTTTATAATGTAACTCTTAATTGAAGAAAATAAAATTAAGACTCATTTTTTGTCCTATCATAAATTTTCATAAAAATACACATGTAAACATATATATCTGGAACAAGCCCAGAATGTTCTACCTAATGTTCTCTCCTTATGATGACTGCATAGCACTGGACAGTTGGAGAATACTCACAATACACTCTCAGTCTTTAACATCAGATGGTGCTCTGTTTACAGCAAATGTTTTCTTAGGATTCAATTGTGCATATCACATAGGTTTTGAAGTATACTGTTTGGAACACAGAAGTTATTCCATTTGAAATGCACAATGCTGTTATTGTGTTAGTGGTAGAAACAAGTTATCTAAAACTGACTATTTTTTGTGTGCCTCTTAAACCCTCCAGATTATATAATCAGACTAAGAACATGCTCTTCTCCATCCATGGTGGCAGGTAACTAATTTTTTAATTTTTAAAAAATGTGGCAGGTAATTTTTTTTAAAAAAATCCATACTCACAATATTATTTACATCCATTTCCTTTTTAACTACTTCTGATTAGTTAGTTTCTCTAGAAGAGCAGTGTAGCTAGAAGAAAGATAGAAAATTATAAGATATATATTAATAAAATATAACTCTAAACTTATGATTATAGCATCATTAGAACTTTGGAGGGATTATCAGTAATCTAGCTTTATCTCTGACCCATAGTTTTTATCAGTCAGGTTTAATTATTATTTCTACTTATTGATCAAACATATAGTATGGAAAATTTATTCATCTAGGCATGTACAAATATTCACTCATTCCTAACTACAGTAAAAACATCAACTTGGGCAACCTAGAGTATTAAAATGCTGTTCTCCTACTGTCTTTGGGAAGTAGAAATAATAATCACACTGAATTACTGGGGGAATCATAAGGGTGGGAGGAGAGGTATAATGCTAACATTAAAATAAATTGACCCTAGCAACAATGATGCTGTAAAAATATCTAATCAGGCACTGAATATGTCTACTAGTGGTAAAAAATACCCCCATTTCAGTACATGTAGAATGAATATTATCTTCATATTATTTTTTCAGTGGATACTTGTTAGTATTTGAATTAGCTGGGTTCATGTTACACTGTCTTCATGTGAAAAAAAAAGACAATGTGGTGGTCTGAATAAAAATGATCACCAGAAGTCTTTAAGTTTCACAGGGTCCCATTTATTAATTGTTGCTATTGGTGTTCTGTTCAGGAAGTTGTCTTCCTGTACAAATCCCTCCAAAGCTCTTTGTAATGGCCAGAAATTGGAAACATCCCAGATGTCCCTCAACTGAAGAATAGATAAATGAAATGTGGTTAATTTACACAATGGGCTACTACTTGGCAAATAAAACAAAGATATTATGAAATGTTCAGGCAAATGAATGGAATTAGAAAATATCATCATGAGTGAGGTAACATAGATCCAAAAGAACATGCATAGTACCTACTAACTCATAATTGGATATTAGTCATAAAGTATAGAATGTCCACACTAAACTCCACAGACCCAAAGAAGCTTAATAACAGGGAGAGCCCAAGGGAAGATGCCTGAATCTCACTCAGAAGAAATAAAATGGATATTGGGTATAGTGGGATGCTCTGGTACTGTTTGCATTGTAATGCTAAATACTAGCCCCTAAAGCCTGGTAGGCCCCACTGACCAGAGAGTCTGCATGTAATCTGATGTGATCTTGCCCTCCAAGTTATTCCTGGTTGGTGAATAAAGATATCTACAACCTATAGCTGGGCAGAATTGAGCTATGCAGGGCTTGGGGTTCCAGCATTTAGGGTTGGGAGAGATCCAAGGGGAGAAAATGGAAAGTGGAAAGAAGAGAGGATGCCATGGGGTAAGAATCCTAAAATCATGCCTATGAGGGCTGGCTAACTGGAATTAAGATCAGCACGGATGGAATGCAGTAAATAATAATTCAGGGTTGTTGATAGGAGAGTAGACTCTAATAGTCTACAGGGTAGATAGATATCTGCCCAGCTTTCATGCTGATAAAGGCTTATTATAAATTAAAGTTCCTCTGTACCTTTTATCTAGAAATTGAAAAAGCAAAGGCAAGGAAGAAGCCCCTGATTGAGTTAAATATATTACACAATATTTGCAGTAGATGGAGGGAGAGAATTGGGAGGGAGTGAATTGGAGGGGATCTGGTATAGAGAGAGCAGAGGAGCGAAAGCTGGAAGAGTGAATAGAATTTGGTGTATGGGGCATTTCTAGGATGTGTGAGAGACTGGGGCGTAGAGGGGCTCCATGGAGCCCATGAGGGTGATTCTAGCTAAGACTCCTAGCAGTGGGGGATATGGAGGCTGAAGTGGCCCCACCTTCTGTAGCCAGGCAGGATGTTCAGTGGTGGGATAAGGACACACAAAATCTTTGACTCAAAATTTGTCCAGCCTATAAGAAGTACAGGGACAAAGATGGAGCAGACACTGAGAGAATGGCCAACAAACGACTGGCCCACCTTTAGGCACCACAAGAACCAACCCTTGACACTTTAATGATACTTTGTTGTACTTTCAGACAGGAGCTGAGCATGACTATCCTCCGAGAGGATCCACCCAGTAGCTGACACAGTCAGATTGAGTGACTCACATCCATACATTAGCTAGAGTCTTTTGGAAGAGTTGGGGGAAAGCTCAAGGAACCCAGAGGGGACATGACAGAAAGATCAAGAGAATTCGACTCACCTGGACCCTAGGGGCTCCCAGAGACTGGCCCAGGAACCAAAGAGCATTAGAGGACTGGAAATTGGCCTCCTGCACATATCTAGCAGATATACAGCTTAGTCTTCATACAGGTCCCCCAACAATTGGAACAGGAGCTGTCTCTGACTCTGTTGCCTACCTTTGGATCTTGTTCACCTAACTGGGCTGCCTTGGTTGGCCTCAGTGGGAGAGGATGTACCTAGTCCTGCAGTGACTTGAAGTTCCAGGGTGTGTTGGTACTCAGGGGGTTCTCCTTTTCACCGGTGAAAGAGAGCTGGATATGGGGGAAAGGATTGTGTGAGGGGTTAACTGGGAGGAGGGGGCCTGTGGTACAGATGTCACATGAATGAATGAATGAATGAATGAATGAATGAAAGAAAGAATGAATGAATGAATGAAAAAAGAATGATTCCCATGGGCTCATATATTTGAATGTTTAGTCACTAGACAGTGGAACCATTTGAAAGGTTTAGAAAACCTGAGCACTGTGGCTTAGTTATGAAGTATGTCAATGTGGGTAGGCTTTGAGGTTTTAAAAGCTCACATCAGGCCCAGTGTCTCTCTTTACTTGTTGATCAGGATATAGCTTGCACTACTCCAGAACCACATCTGCCTCCTACCATGATCTTTGCCTTGATGATAATGGACCCAGCCTCAGAAATTGTAAAAAAGTCCCCAGTTAAATGCTTTCTTTATAAAAGTTGCCTTTGCCACGGTGTTTCTTCATTGACTCAGCAGACAGATGTTATTATTCCATTCTTTATAAATGGATAATATAGTGATAGATCCTTGAGTGTTGAAAAGATATAGTAAGGTACCTGATAAAGTTCAAAGTATAGTTTGATGGATTATATAAACTTGAGTGGGTCTGTGAGACTAACTGTACTGGAGCAGATAAACTCAGTTCATCCAGAGATCTGATAGGTGCAGCCCTATCACAACATAGCACATTACAGAATCTACATGTGTGACTTGATTTTAATATAAAGATATGGACGACATAGCTCATCACATGAAGCTACAACTCATAGAATCATCTATAATATGTAATGCTGATAAGATTAATTAACATAGTGATGGCTTCTGTATGCATTTTTCATTATTTTAAGAGTCCTTCTTTTATAAGAAGAAACAATTTTCTGCACAACAACAGAACATGGTCGTACAGGGCCATCAGCCTTAGTTAGTGGTGCCTACATTTCTTGACTGAAGAAATGTCCAATGACTGCTCTCTATCTTCTTGGTCTATTAATTCCAATGTTTGCAAGACAAAAAAATATAATGATGTGTTTCTCAGAGCAGTCAAAATCTTTCACAATCAACAGCCATAAGTAACTAATTTTTTTCAAATAATATTTTTAATGATGGTTCTTAAACATTTTAACCTACCTTTTAGCCACAACCCACCAGAAGTAGTAGAAAAGAAAGGATACAGGGGGAGTGGACCTATTTAGAGAGGTTCTCTGGAGCAACTCTTGCTTGTCTTGTCTGAAAGTTGGCAGTTCAGCTGACAGGTAGTGACCGCTCAGTCTACTTACAAACACTTCATGGATACACCAACAGTCCCGTTCAGTAGAGGCAAGTTAGCAACAGCAGTGGCATGAGCTAACAGAGACAGCCAGGCCTCAGCCTTAGCTCGAGTCAGCAGGAGAGACCAGGAGAAACATCAGGAGAAGTTCCCAGCTGTACCTCTCTCAGGGAATTGAAGATCAGTGAAGATGGTTAACCAACAAGTATTGCACAGCTAGAAGCACCAGCAAGCCAAGCTCTGTCTCTGTCATTCCGTGGAATCCTATTTAAATCCTCCAAACATCACATGTCCTTATGTCCTTCCTGTGTCTTGCCTCAGCATGTGTATCCAATCAGCTGAGTCTGTGGAAAATGTAAAGAAACTGAAGTACACCACCAGAAGTTTGTTGGTGCATTTCTCTATATGAAGTCCTGACAAATGCAGCTCAACTACACAATATAAGGCAGACCAATACACGTTTGTTGTTATCAAAGAATCCTTCATCAAATGTCTTTTCATGTGCTCGCTTTAGCAGAATATCCTCTTTCCTGTATCTGCTTCAGAGAAACGTTCTTTCATGAGTCTGATTTAACCTTTCACATCTGTGTCTACTTTATGACATAATCCTTCATGTGTTTGCCCTAGTAAAACACCATTGAACTGACTTTCCAAGGAACCCTCAGGTTTCTACTTCAATGGTGTGTGAAACATAAAAGCATGTTAAAATAATTATATCTAATTTTATGTTATTTCTCTAAGAAAAGAACAAAGCAAATTGATTCTATTCTATTCTATCTTTCCTTTTATTAAAAATACATTTTATTACGTAATATATAGATTATGGTTTCCCCTCCTTCTCCCAGATGCTCTCTATATCCTTTCTCATAGGATCCTCCCCCTTTCTGTTTCTTATTTTAAGACAAACAGGATTCTATGGGATAATAATAAAATAAGCAAAAACAAAAAACTAACATATCAGAATTGGACAAAACAAACAGAAACAGAAGTTAAAGAGCCCAGAAGAAGGCACAAAAAATAGACAGACTCATTTGCACAGTCAGAAATCCCATAAAAACATTAAACTTGAAGCCTAATATATGTTCAAAGGACCTTGTAAGGTGTAAAGACAGAAGAAAAATATATAAATAAAAGAAAAAATAAACATAATAACATAAAATTTTAAAATAAAAAAGAGCCCTGAAATAACATTATGAGACAGTCAACCTTCAAAAATGCTACTGAATTCATTTTCTAATGACTGTCTAATTCAAGTCTAATGACTGGGTATGCAGCCTACAGTTAAAAGCAGTTTGTTTCTCCAGTGACACTCCATTGAGGAAACTAACTTTTCACAAGTGGTTATCAATTGGAGATTGCCTTTGGGTTATGGATGAGGGTATGTGTCTACTTCTCTTTTGAGCTCTTGGACCTTAACTGGTACAGACTCATACAGACCCAGTGCATAACGTTTCAGTCTCTGGGAGGAGTTCATATGAGATTTGGTCATGTTGATTTAGAAGGCCATGTTTCCTTGGTGTTTTCAGTTCCCCTCTGGCTCTTAACTTATTTCCTCCTGCTCTTCTTCAAGAGTTAGTTAAGCCCTGAGAGAAGGGATTTAATGGAAACATATCTTTTAGATTGAGTATTTCAAGATTTCACATTCTCTGCATAATATCTGGCTGTGGGTCTCTTATTGGTTCCCATGTGTTTTAGGAGGGAGTGTCTCTTATGATAGTTGAGCAAAGCTGTGTTCTGTGAGCATAGCGGAGTGCCATTAGGCATCTTGGGTTTTTTTTTGTTTGTTTTTGTTTTTATCTTTTTTTAGAACAGTAATATTTGTTCTTAACCTAGGGCCATGAGCTATCTAGTCTCAGTTTCTTGGTCACCCCATTAATGGGCTTCATTTTGTGGAATAAGCCTTAAGTCAAACATGGTATTTGTTGGTTATTCCCACAAATGTTGCTCCACAGTTGTAGTAGCATTTCTTGTAGGCAGAACATTATTATAGATGAAGTGGTTTGTGGCTGGGTTGGTGTTTACATTCCTCCTTTGTTAGCATGCAGAGTACATTCCTCTACCAAAGACACTAACACATAGAAGTAAAGACTATGTATGATTTTCATAGCTGTTATCTTTAGCAGTGGGGCGTTCTCATTAGTTTATGAAGAACAGTCTATAGTCCTGGAAACAGCCTGCGTATTTCAGCCTGGGTACCACTTTTGACAATAGATGTAACTATAAGATATAACTCAATTCTGAAACTAGAAGCTTAATTTGGTGACAAAAGTTATCCAGATGAGACTCTCATTATTTGGTGACTTCAATTAGATTACTTCCATATATATATAGTTTAGGAAATATTAGGTTCCATACTACTTTTTCTCTCCCTTGATCTACATACACCTAGTATTAAACTGGGAAAAATGGTGGAAGGGTTAATTTTACAGGTCGAAAGGCAGATCACATGGTGTATTGATGACATTATTTCTATATGATAGTATACTTACTGGGCTCTGATGAAGTCACTGGAAATGAGGATTCTTTCAAAGCTCTTAGTAAGTGAGAAAGAACTTTTAGGAAAGAGAGTGTGATTCTCTTCCATGCTGACAGTGCATTCATATAAAATTCCACAGACCTGGTGATTCAAATCTCTTTATGTCTTCATTTTACTTACATGGGAAAAAGCTAGTACATTTGTACATTTCATCTTACAGTGATGGAAAAGAAAACATTTTTACTAAGTCCAAGAGCAAAATGTCAAGGCCTTGATGGTATTTTTTTCTATATTGATCATCCACTTACTTTCTTAAACAGACTAAGAAATTATTCATTCATAATGTCCTTAAATTAATACACAAGATATATCTTAAATGAGAAATAGAAAGAAATCTCAATCATTACAACTCTCAGCATCACAAGTAGCTAGCTAAACATTGGATACATGCTATTGTTTCTTAAATTCATATTTATGTTTATATATTATGTAAATGTTATGTGTATATAATTTAATCTGTTAATAGTTTATTCTATGCTTCCGGTTCTTTTTCTTTTTTTTTCTTTTTTTTTTTTTGTTATTTCGAGACAGGGTTTCTCTGTGTAGCCCTTAGTCCTGGCTGTCCTGGAATTCACTCTGTAGACCAGGCTGGCCTCGAACTCAGAAATCTGTCTGCCTCTGCCTCCCAAGTGCTGGGATTAAAGGGGTGCGCCATCACTGCCCAGCTCCGGTTCTTTTTCTTTTTCCATCAATTTGTGTGTGTGTGTGTGTGTGTGTGTGTGTAAGCATGCATTCAATGAGTATGTACATATGTATACCATGTATGCAGAAGCTCAGATTTGACATCTGGAATCATTCTCCATGGATTTGCTATCTTATTCAATGAAGCATTGTAGCTCATTCAAACTTCGAGCTTACCGACTGAGCTATTCTCACTTACAAGCCTGGTTTGCCCTCCACCATTCCCCACCTATTGTACTTTTTCAAGTCTGGAATTACAGGTGGACCTTTATGCCCTCCTGGAATTTATTTGGATTCTGAACATCTGCCTATTACTCATACTCAAATGGCAAGTGCATAACAGCTGAGGCACACCCCAAGCCATGCATGCTTAGACAGTTTGAAGACTATTAATTTCACTTGCAGGTTTGGGGTTTTGAATAATGGTAAACAGGCTTTGGCTATAGCGAGGATTTGAATGCCTCACAAAGGGTTTTGGTGTTAAAGGCTTATTCTCCTGGGGAGTACTAGAAACTTTAAAAGAGAGACCCTTATGGGAAGTTCTCAGACTATTGAGGGTGTGTCCTAGAAAGGAATTCTTAAGACTCAGCTCTTTAGTTTTCATCCTCTTTCCTTTTCAGACAGGAGCTGAGTGCTTTGCTGTACCACTCATTCCCAGTATCCAATGCTACTTCATCACAGGCCTGAGCATAAAGGCGCCAAATGTGCATGCATTAAAACCACTAGAACTCAGAACTAAAATAAACATTCCATTTATACACCGATTAACTCAGGTATTTGTTATGGGAACAGAAAGCTGACTAATGTTTCTTTTTCATTTATTTTTTTCTCAAACTTACAAAATACAACTTGGAAAATATTTATAAGGCTGAAAATGAATTGACTTTCTGACGTGCAGAGAGGGAATGTGCACACTCTCATTCAGCTTCATTCAAATTCATGGGTAAGAATTTGAGTGGAAGAAAGAGGGTGGGAGAAAGGGTGAGAATGTCAATGGCAGTGGTGCTTACAAGGAGAAGCATAAATGAACTCTGATCAACTGTTTGAAGAGGCATGTCTCAGTGTGTCATAAAAGGTGATAAACTTTCTCAGAGAATCACACTAGGCATACCAGTAAAACACTAGAAGAGTAAAAGAGAGATCACTATAGAACCTGCAGGCACTCAAAAATTGTTGGTCATGTATGAGAAAAAGCAGCTGGCAAGCTCTGAGCTACATAATGACCAATTTTGGAAGCCAGAAGTGCTCTTCTCTTTAAAACAGGGTTATAGGGACGTGGTTCACACTGATAGGAAGCTGGAAGGACAGGGGGTGCATCTTTAGAAAGAGGAAAACACACCCCAACGAAGATCAAAGGCACCACTTGAGACTGAGGATAGTATGCTCTCCTTTTTCCAACCTTTGAAGATACCATGCAAATGATGAGGGGGGATAATGTAATGTTCATATTTAGGTGCATACTCACCCAGAACATGCTCAGTTTTAATGTAAAGGTGTTTAGTATATTTGATTAAGTTTTGTTATTTCAAGTAAGCCACTGTAACTGGAGAATAATTGCTTATTGACATTTTCTTTACTCTTTGGTTATTTGATTTTTGATTGTGTATACTTGAGTGTTTGTGTGTGTGTGTGTGTGCATTTGTGCAGGTGGCCAAAAAAGACCTTCAGATCCCCTCAAGCTAGATTTATAGGCAGACATCTGACCCAGGAACGTGGGTCCAAACCTGGGTCCTCTGTGAAAGCAACATATACTCTTCATTGCTGAACCATCTTTCTAGTCCCTTCATTGATGTTTTCTAAGAAAAATTTCACTATCACATGATATATAAGCACTTTAATTGTACATATTTATATATAAATAATATATGCACAAAGTATGCCACTGATTTTTCAATATATAATATAAAAACAAATAGAAATGTGAACTTTATCTAAATTATTAGTTTGAGTGATAGTATTAAGGTGCATGAATTTTTGGAAATAGGTCCAAACTTTGAGATTTGTAAATAAAATTCATAGAAGGAGATGGAGCAGGCTGTAGTATTAAACAAAATAATGTTATAAAAAATTACTATCAAATCATTTTGTAGAATTATAATTTTAGTTGCTCCCACATTATTTTATTTTATGAGATAAACCTGTTACTATCTAACAGGATTCTTGTCCTGATAAACAATAGTATTTGTTTTCGGCTACCTGCAGAAATAACCTATTTATATTCTATTTATCCTCCCTATCAGATTTGTTGGATGATTCCCACTGGTCCTGAAGATCTTTAAAAATCCATAAATGAGAGTATAAATGGGCAAACATTTGCCAAATACAGCTGCCAGTTATTAAGCCACATGTTGTATTCTTGTGTAGCCCGTGATTCAATTTCAACTACAAACGCTTAATATTCTTTCATTTTATAATTTTAAGTAGAATATTTATTATTACTTCCTTGATTTGTATAACATAAGTCTTTAACAAAAAGATATGCTTATTATGTGTGTACAGGTGATTCACCTTCATGTATGTTAATCGACCACATATGTGCTGGAGTGTTCATGCAAGGTAGAAGAGGGCATTATGTCCATGAAGCTGAAGTTACAGATGGCTGTTGGTTACTATGTAGGTGCTGGGAATCAAACCTAGATTCTCTGGAGAAGCAATCAATGTACTTACCCACTGAAATATCACATCAGGCTACAGAATGTCAGACTTTTAAACTACTTTCTGATGGGCAATTCCCAGAAATAGGAGAAAGAAATGATTTTCACCAAGTTACTCAAAACGTTTGGATTTCTAATACCAAATATAGTTTTCTTTCTAAATTTTGTGTGTATTTTAAATATCAAAATTAGGATAATTTATTACATCAAATAATATGTATAGTTCTATCTAAATGGTCTAAATTTTAGATTTAAAAATTGTTTTGTCTTTTTTTTTCTTAAAAATAATTTCTGTTGTAAAAGTAGCCAAGTAATTATATTGTTATTTCCAAATATCATAAAAGAACAAGACAATCTTCATGATGGTAAATAACATGAAAGTAATTACTATGTCACTATGTGAGGTCAATAGGTAATAAAGAATTTATCTATTTTTTCTTATTATTTCATGTTTTCATACAATATATTTTGAACATATTCTTTTCCCTTTCCCCAACTTCATTCTGATTTTTCTCACCTTCCCACTCACCTAACTTCATGTATTCTCTATCCCCCCAAAAACCCAAACCAAAAGAAAACAAATAAACAAAAAAAGTAATATGAAAATTACCAAATCAAAGAAACAATTAAAAAAATTCCAGAGTTTGATTTTGTAGTGCCCAGCTACTCTTGGGATGGAACTCACTCTGGAGTATAAAAAATGTCCCTAGTGTCACTCCATTGGAGAAATTGATATTCATCTGTGTAAGTACCTGAATATATGGTAACAAATTATCTAATCGTGATTACATTTAAGTTTAATAAGTTCAAATTAAGATAGACTTTCAACAAAAGTGAAGTCACTACTTAATTGTAGTGAGACTTGCAGAACTTACCAAACATTTCATAAGCTTAGTTCATTACCTCATAGCACTTGGACAGTCATACCGTGACCACTGTCTCTGTGCCAGCTGTCTTTTTGTATCTATGACCTCCTCTACAATGTCTTCTCCCTGTAACTAACCAGGGTATGTCATTATGATAGTAGGATCCATTGGGTCACTTCTGGGTTTGAGCTTTCCTGAGGCAACCTTCCAGACCATTATTTTCCAGCTGTGAGAACATGGTAGACACATATTGAAATGGAAATTTACCAAATAGAAGCAGCTTGAAGCCTTGAGTCATATAAGATAAAATGTTTCTCAGCCCTTGTACGGAATCTACATCATAATTTGTTGTGTTAAGCCACTGAGATTTGTGGATTATACATTGATATAGCATAAAAGTAATCATAGTACTAGTATGAAATCTGAAAAACATAATACTAGGAAGTAGCCACATGTCTGACTGGTTGTATGAATCTACCACGTGACGTGGTGGTGGTAATAGTAGTTATAGTTCTACAATCAGCCTTACTATCTTAGAAAGTCAGAACCAGATATCATCACACTTCATAGGAAATGAAACTATGTAGAATGGTATTTTAAGGTTTGCTTAGGCTTGGGTTCCAGTGTCTTTCCAAAGCTTCTATGGTAAGAGCCTAATATTCAGCACAGTACTAATGGATTGAGATACAAACTTGGAAAGTGAGAACTAGTGAGATATCCTCAAGTCACTCAATGAATGTCCTCAAAAACAATTGTGTTAGTCTGGTCTTTTTCTCTCCTCCCATTTTGTGTCTTACTCATGAAGGGCTATAGCTATATTTTCTTATATTTTTGAACTATGAAATGTTGCTTAGTCACAGGTTCATAATAATGGGCCCAACCAGTCGTGGACTGAAGCCACCAAACTTGTGAGTGGATCATTACTCTTTGCATGGTAGTAATCTCTAATAATTGTTAAAGAGATGTTGCACATGTTTGTGATGGGGGTAAAACTCAATGCCAGTGGCTTTGTTTCTTGATGATCCGTTTTTTCCTGCCACCTCATTGATCTTATACAGCATCTCTGCCTTATTATCTGAATTCATTCTAAATAAACTCTGGCACTTCAAATAAGTAATAATATAGGTTCCTGTTCTATGTCTCTACAGACAAAGATATCTACCAAAATATCATGGAAATATTCAATATAAACAATAGCCCTTTGTGGAATTTCAGAGGAACATCTAATTAATAAACTAGTTTACATTCTTGTATGGTTCTAGGTATTGTCTGAGCCATATTTGATATGCAGAGACTTATTAACACTATTTTGTATTAGACTCCAAAGCTTGTGCTGGGGAACAGATGAGTACTTATCCATCCAGCCCACCTGATAGCTTAGGGAAGTTTTTCTTGGAGTGTTTTTCTCTCAATAGTGTGTCTGGGTCAGAACAATTACAGTGACTAATTGAAAACGAACAGCCTTTTAGGCATCTGAATAGATTTTGAAAGATAAGTATTTACTAGGTGGATGGTTCTCAAATATGCTGAGACTGCAGGCTTCATTGTTCCAGGCCGTTATTTTTGGTCCACTGACTAACAGCTGCTACATATGGTAGTTGTTGAGTTTTCTGCTAAAGATCCACTTACTGGCACAAATAGTAAATGTTTGCATGTGCTATTTTGATACATCTCCTGTGAGGCTCCATCCCCACATTTAAATACAGATCACATATGGTAAATCAAAATAGCGTTTTGTATGTAAAGCATATGTCCAACGAGTAAACCAAAAACACATAGTCTATGGCACTGTCATACTCCATATGCCTCTATATGGGTTAAGATGTAATGAAAGCTAATATAATCAAATCCATGTAAGAAACAATCTATATTCTTGATTATCATAATAATGATGAGCAACAATAAGACTGGTTAAATAATGAAAGAAGTTTTATTTATATAAAGTAAATTAAAGGGGGTAATGAGAGGGCTTCATTGGTAGAGAGGCACTTGCCAGGCAACCCCAGGAACCTGAGGGCAACCTGTAAAATATACATGAACGTGAAAAAGGGAAGAATCAATTCCATAAGTTTGTTCTCTGACCTTTACATGTGTACCTGATCCATGTACTCCCACACACACATCGTGTATGCACAATAATAATAATAATAATAATTTAAAAGAATTTAAAAGTTATAACACAGCACAAATAGATAAAAAACATGATGAAAATACATTTTTGTATTTGAATTCAAAACAATTTTGAAACTGAAAGTTAAGCTAGTTCTTTTGAATTGATGCCTTTTCTTTTTTACAAAGTAAAAGAAAATATTGAAGATATTTAAGTGTCTAAGAGACATCTTGCCAATGAGCACGTTTAGCAATCTATTTGCTATTTAAATCTGATAGGATTAATATGACTTATAGACAAATAAGTGTAATAAGAACAGAAAAGAATATTTGTACAGAGAGTTACTGACAGCTTAGCACCAAAGGATCAGGAAATTTAGATACAATAGAGCATTGATGGGAAATGTGTGCAATTGTAGGCTTGGGCAAAGGAGGCACTTCTGTAAAGTTTGTTGGTGCTGTGGATTGAATTGTACCTCCTGCACATATCATATGCTGGTATGTTAAAGCTTTAAAACACCATGTGCTAGGGGCTGGAAGGGAGGTAGCTAATTAAGTCTAGATGATGTCATCAGATCCGGATTTATGTGGGAGTACTGAGTTAGTGAGTTCCTGAATGGAGCAATTCATTTTCTCCCTCTCCCTCTCCCTCTTCTTATTTCTCTTCCTCTTTCTCTCCCTCTCCCCTCCCCTTCTCCCTCCCCCTTCCCCTTTCCACCCCCTCTCTGTCTCTCTCACTCTGTGTGTGTGTGTGTGTGTGTGTGTGTGTGTCTCCCTCTTTGTCCTCCAACCCTCCACAGTACTCTGTTAAAACAGCTTGAGAAGACTCGTGCAGTAACTAAATTAATTCAAGAAGTTAAATAGTTTTCTTTATGGGTCATGCCTTTCTACTTGGTATCTAACTTTTCCTCCTTCACACTGAAACACTGTAGGATCCTGCAAATGAATAAAAATTAAATTACATTCTATGCTGGGTCTTGTTTTGCTGTATTTCATATTTTTAATTTGTTTTCAAATACTTTAAAGTTGAAAACCGTGTATGGTTTATGTGATAACAGAACAATTGAATATTTAATTAAACAGAACGCCTTATTCCCTGAGCATTAGGGGATTTACTTGTAATTTAGTTACATAAATCCTACTGATATCTTGCTGCAGCTCTGGAAGGTAAGAACATCTTAATATTGCTCTTTCTAGAATTAAAAATAATGAAGGGATGACTGCCTAAAATTATATCTTCATTGTTCACACAATTGTCAGGCTGAAGGAGATATCTGAAATACGTTGGTGCTCTTAAAATAAACACTCTTCAACATAGTACATAACCGAAAGGTGCCTATTTAAATAGAATGTTTTAAGTATAGTAAAAATTTTACATGTGAATACTATCATCCACTTATGGTAGGCTATATTTCATAGATGTAGTGAATATATGGAAGTTTGTCTCCAAACTTTTATGTTCGCCTTATATCATATTAAATCATCTTTATCAAATCTTAATGAGTTTATCCGAATAAACATGGCTTAGTATTGATTTTAACAGATCCCTAATTAGGGTTTTTATTGATGTTTTAAAACACCATGGCAAAAGGCAACTTAGAGAGGAAAGGTTTATCTTGCTTACATTTCCATGTCACATCTAGTCCACCAAGGGAGGAAACTGGGACAGGAACTCCATGCAGAAACCTGAAAGCAGGAGAGAGGCTGAGGTCATTGAAGAATGCTGCTTCCTTGATTACTGATCATGGCTTAATCAGGGTGCTTTCCTATACAACCTAGCACTCCTTGCCAAAGGTTGGCAGCTCCCAGTGAGCTGAACCAATACACATCTATCATTAATCAAGAAAATGTATCACAGCTTTAACCAAACTCCAGTTTGGTGGGATATCTTCCCAGTTAAGTTTTCCTCCTCCCAAATGATTTTAACTGGTGTCCAGTTGTTTAAAGACTAACCAGCACAGGTAGCTATTAGTCCATTGTATTAGAAAATACTGGAAATTCATTTTTATAATAACTGTGCTTTTGACATCTGATTTTTTCCTTAGCCTTTTACTCTGAGATAACAAAGACAAATACTGTATGTTTGTGTTTATGTAGGATAGTCTATCTCAGATGCTATTTCTGGGTTGCATAAATATGTGATAATGAAAATTTTTCTAGAAGACATTGATGAGGGGACTGGAAAGATGGCTCATCAATGAAGAGTTGCTTTCACAGAGGCCCCTGGTTTGGTCTCATGCTCCTATGTCAGTGTTCTGGGTATAACTGGAGCTCCAGGGGATCCAAACCACTCTTTTGGCCACATGCACAAATGGACATAGACACAAATACACACACACACAAATATACACAATCAAAAATAAAATAAGTATTCACCAGTTACAGTGGATTACTTGAAATAACAAAACAATCAAATATACTGATCACTTTTTTCATTTAAACTAAATAAGTTCTGGGTGAGAATCCACCTAAACATGAGCCTTATCTCCTCTTCCGTCATTTGCATGCTGTCTTCAAAGGTCTGAAGAAGGAGAGTATTCTGGCTTCACTCCCAACTGCTGAGGCAGGGAGTGGTACACAGGGCACTAACATCCTTTGATAGAAATAATTTTCTCATCATTCTGCTATTTTCTCACAGATCATAGAGTAATATATGTCTGTTACTGGTAACAACAGTTTGTCTCCAGTGCATGCCCTCCTCATTACCAAATCTCATTTTGCCAATTGAGCTCATACATAAACTCCATTATTTCTTGAAGTCTGTCAAAGTGGTGCTATTGTTGATACCTCCATTCAAAAGCAGGCGGAACATAGTACTTCAACACCTTGATGCCTGTTGCCCAAATCACACAGCTCCCTTGGGACAGAGTACATTTCTCAACCAGTATCTCTGTGACAATGCCTGTGTTCTTCCTTTTTTGCTATGACTATTTTAGGTTCCCTTTCCTAGATCCTTTCCTCAGCAGTCGAGTTTCTGCATCTTTTTGCCCCATGGCTAGGGTCAAAATTATAACCATTGACCATGATATGATTTGAAAACATTAATTTCATGATACTGATCATGATAAATCTGACCAAATGAGATTCAAGAAGATTCATTTGCTTTCTGCTTTCAACTAAAACACATCACAGCATCTCGTTCTCTTTTAAGAGGAGATCAGAAAAAGAACAATTACAGAACAAGTCTGTTCTCCAATGCAGACAAAGCCACCATAAAATACTATATATTCCTAATATGGGGATCTTGGCTCCCACTAACGAGGTGAAACCTTTCTCAGATTACTACTTAATGTCATGTGAGATATATAGGAAGCACATTCAAATTGATTTTTAAGACTCTTGTCTATAGCTATGTCTGTTATATTATTTCACAGTCCCTAGACAAGGTTACACGGTAGAAAGAAAGAGATATTTGGAATTTATTTCCAGGAAAGCCTTATTTTCCCCAAAGGATCTTTGTGCTTCCTCTTATTAATATGCTCCATCTTTACTGTGTTAGTTGGGACATTAAGACTCAACACAAATGCTCTAGCAAAGCCATCATTTAGCATCTGAGTCACAGGCTGTATTCTCTCCTTATTTTCTCTTTCTACTGAGGACAAAACTAGGCCATATTTTCAAGTTTCCACTAAAGGTAGTTTGGTGCACATAACTGGATCTCATCAGGGAAATGTACATGAAAGTGGTAAGTTTCTACCCACTGTGTATTTGCACTTCCATTATGTCAAGACTTACTTCAAAGTGGTTAGAGCCAACTTGAAATGTACATTCTGAAGAGAACAGTCTTTTTCATGCCATTATTCAGAACCTGCTCATGGGTATGCTTTACTTTTGTAATAAGCAAAAAATAAAATTGTGTGTGAAGCCATCAAAGCTTAGAGTTCATTAGTTATAACAGCTATAGCATTAACTGAAGACTCAGAGACAGACGTTAGGACTTGTAACCAGCCCAAGACCCTAGTCCTCCCTGCTTCCTATGAGGATTTAGAATCCAAAAGTGACAGTTTCTTCTCCTCAGAATAAATATTTCAAAGCTGTATTTTAAGTAGTAATTAAGTATTGGCCTGTGAAAACAAGATATCAACCATACATGAGTGTTAGGGTACAACAGACTGAAGCTCAGGTCATTTAGAAAGGAAAGTATTTGATAACTGAAAAGTCATAACTCATGTGTAATGAAGTCTGTGGCCATAAGAAAAGGGATTGAAGTATACTCAGTCTCCAACATTTGAAATCTATTTACATACGATAACCAGATTATTTATGAGGTAGAACTTAACATAAGAGGAATGTATATAACACATCTTGATCCCATTATAGTAATTAGTGGCTTTATCTCTTTTTCAATCCTTGGAGTCTCTAAAATATGTTTTTTGCTTGTTTATACAACATAAAATAAGTTACTGTGACCTTCAATCCTGTCACTGTTCTGGAGACTTTACTATTTCTATATAACTGCACTTTGGTACCCATTGTCCCATCCTCCTGCATCATCCCAGCTCCCTCCATTATGACCCTCTCTCACTCCATCATTTCATCTATCCTCTACTTACTTACCTGCCTCAAGTCACCCCTGTTGCACATTCAGATTCTACGATTTTGCATCCATGGGTCAAAGGAAACAAATATTTTCTCTTGGTGCCTTACTTATACTGAGTTGATTATTTTATGATTGTATACAGGTCTCAGATTTTTACACTGCATATCACAAATAGGTATTTTTAAGCAAAAGCTAAAGCAAATAAATTATCCTAGAAAATTTCAACTTCAACACAAAAGTCTGTTATGAGTGGTGAGTACTGGTTGCCACTGTTTGAGCAAAAGATGGGGACAAGATATAGCAATGAGTTTGAATAATTACTAACTGCTTTCTAAAGAAAAGAAAAAATTCCTAGAAATTTTGTCTATAGGATTCTGAGTGGCAAATACCCATATAGATCCAAAGCATAAGTGAGGGTTTTACACTTAAACAAGAAGGTATCAAGAAAGCTAACACTTATCAGTAAGGGAGAAGCATATGAGAGAAGTATGGGTAGGAGAGAGAGAGAGAGAGAGAGAGAGAGAGAGAGAGAGAGAGAGAGAGAGAGAGAGAGAGAGAGAGAGCCTAAGATTGAATTTTATGGCCAAGGCATAGATATCTGGTAAGGTTTCAAATTTTATCTTTCTATCCTCATCTCTTTAAACATCGACTTAATTAAAATATTTTAATTAGCTCACTGTTTTTTCTTCCGCTAGCATTTTGGTGTGTGTGTGTGTGTGTGTGTGTGTGTGTGTGTGTGTGTGTGTGTGTATGACTGAAGCAAGTGAAGCCACATTTTCCATCCGTTTATGGCTGACTGCTAATAAGCTTCCTGGCATCTTATGCCAATGAGTGTGCTTTTAGAGACATGATTTGGGATTTGGTAAGGAGATAGATGGGTTCTGTATGTGAGTTACAAAGTAAGCAATTTCACAATTTATGACAGTGCTATTTACTAAACCATCTCCATTTCTTTTCCCCCTAAGTATATAATTCTTTACCGCTAAGCATTCATTGTACTGAACTGTAGCCATATGACTGGGTCTACAACAACTGAGAAGCCTAAACTAAAAACATTCTGTGCAAAGTTGTACTACATTAAATTACAGATAAATATCTGCCTATAGTTTCCTGTTCCCAATGTGAAGAGTCACTATACAGGGATGACTCAGAAGTATCCCATGGCAGCCAAAAGATCTCTAACAGTTAATATCCTAGAGAAACTGTATGAAGAGGAACCTTATCCCAACCTGATAGCCTTTGTGTGGAGAAAATAATTTTTTCATTCATTAATCTACTGAAATTTTATTTTTACATATAGTATGAATTGGTACTATTTTGATTGATTTCTTTTTGTTGAGTTAAGGATGATGTCAATGATATTATTCATATTTACCTCCCTTATCGCATAGATTGAAAAACACAGGTGTAAATGTTAAAGACAGCCAAAAAGAATAAATATGCGGGAACTCATGCTTCTAGGAGATAATTTAGTTTTCTTCTAAAAAAATTAGAAAATTCAGTCTATTCTCAAATTCTAATGAGTTAATAAAGGTTAAAAAAAAAGATTGCCACTGCAAATTTGACTTGTAATTGTATAACTATCATTCATTATACATCATGTATGTATAAATTGTACAATTTATAAATTGTAAAACTATCCATTTTCCTAAGGAATATATTTCTCATAATGCCAAGTATGCTACAGGGGCAATTACATTTATAATACATGCAGTGACTGTCAGCCTTCTCTGTTGAGGTATTTTGGTTCCTTATTTTCAACGCATTCATAAGGTCATTATTAAACATTAGAGAGGCCAACTGTCTGTCATAATCAGTATTTTTGTTTCTTCAAGTTCATATAAATACACACTTTTGAACTTCTTCAACTCAGACCATATTAACCTACAATTGAATTCCCACCTATTCAAAAATGATTTCCAGTTCTCTTTAGCCATCGTGGAGGAGTGAAGCTCTTCAATAAATACCTCTGTAAATTTCTTTTGGCTGCCACCAGTCTCTCATAATCCCCATCAGCTAATGAGTCAGGCACTTCTCACAATTACATCCTTTTCTTTCTCAGCTTGACCCAGCTACTGGAATATTCTATTTCTGACTATGGTATGAAGCTAATACTGGTCCTGTAATTACCCTAACTTGAAGCCTCATAGTCAATTTAATGCTTCCTTCTTCATAAACCCCCGTACATCTATCCAATCAATTTCCAAATAAGGGACATTCTCCTTCCACACGGGCTTCACATCTTTCACCTTCCTTGTCTTCCTGCTGCCTGCAGTTCTGTTCAGATGCTCATCACTTCCCTGCTTTTCTTAGTATAATAACCTAGTAATTGGCTCCTGCATTGTCACCTCTCTCCATTACAATCGAATCCGCACTGATTCAAGACTAATCACTGTAACCTGCACCTCTGATCGCAGACTTACAGACTCTAGAGGTAAAGGAGGAATTAAAGACCAAAGGACCCAATATCCTTTCACTTCAATTCTTAATGAATATCAAGACTGTATATGTGCTTCTAGCTAATTTATTAACAGAAACAATAGATTATCTTAAACATACAAGCCATAGTTATGAAAAGAAAATAAAAAGCCAGGCAGTGGTGGAACACACCTTTAATCCCAGCACTTGGGAGACAGAGGCAGGAGAATTCCTGAGTTCGAGGCCAGCCTGCTCTACTGTGTGAGTTCCAGGACAACCAGGGCTACACAGAGAAACCCTGTCTCGAAACAAAACAAAACAAAACAAAACAAAACAAAACGGAAAAAGAATAAGAAAATAAAAAGCAAAAAAGTCTTACTCCAACTTTTTACAGCCAGTTGTACTTTCCACACACGAAACATTCACTTTGCAGTTTCAGTTTTTTATCCTAGTAGTATGCATTCTAACTTTTAAAAATTGAGTTACAATGCTCCTTTCCAGATTAAAAGACCTATACAACCAGCACTGACCATAGTGAAACATGAGTACATTAATGTATTTAAACTTTTCTTTGTACCTTGAACCTTTCTTACTATCTTCTTCTTGTGGTTTCTATACCTATGTCATTTTAGTTCCTTTCTATAAACTATATTTAAATTACAGTGCTCACCATATTACTTTTGTCTAACAAAAGAAAAAAAAAGATCACTTAAAACTATATCCTTATGGTAGAGATTTTATTTTTTTCGATTTTTATTATTTTATATTTATTTGAATTTGTTTTCTCCCATCATATTATCCTGATTGTTTTTTCCGTCCCTCTACTACTCCCCATCTCCCCTCCCACTGTAATGGGCTCCACTGTATCACTAGAAAACAAAGAGGTTCTTAAGGGCTAATAATAAAATACAATAGCTAAAACAAAAAACAAAGCTTCAGAATTGAA
Organism: Grammomys surdaster; assembly: GCF_004785775.1. Taxonomy (NCBI): domain Eukaryota; kingdom Metazoa; phylum Chordata; class Mammalia; order Rodentia; family Muridae; genus Grammomys; species Grammomys surdaster. The sequence continues at coordinate 13,689,899 of NW_021604665.1, read as the reverse complement.
CAAAACAAACAAAAAGGAAAAGAGCCCAAGGGAAGGCACAAGAATCAGACACCACTCATTCTCAAATCCCTAAGCTGGAAGCCTTAATATATACACAACAGACCTGGTGCAGACCTGTGTACTCCTGTGCATGCTGCCTCAGTCTCTGTGGGTTCAAGCTGCCTTGATCATGTTGTCTGTTCACAGCAGTAAAACCCAAACTAAGACATACTGCTTTCTGCCTCTCCTCCCAGTTCCACCCTGACAACCCCGACGCATTACTCACTCTCCTTTTCCTCAGAGAAGGGGAAGACTCCATGGGTACCACCCAGCCCTGAGACATCAACTCTCTCAAGACTAAGGACATCCTCTCTCACTGAGTCCTTAAAAGGCAGTCCAGCTAAGGGAAAGGGATTCAATGGTAGGCAACAGAGTCAGAAACAACCCCTCATGTGAATTATTAGGAGACCTACATGAAGACCAAGCTGTGCATCTGCTACAAATGTGTAGGGAACTTAGGACCATCCCCTGAATGCTTTGTTTGGTGATTTCTTCTCTATGAGCTTCCAAGGGCCTAGGTTAGTTGAGTCTAGATTTTCTTATCGTGTCCTTGACCCTCTGGTTTCCTCAATCTTGTTGCCTAGTCTTGGATAATACTCTCCAAGATCTTCCTGATGCTTGACTATGGGTGGGTATCTGCCTCTATTTCCATCAGCTGCAAGATGAAACCTCTCAGGAGACAGTTATAATAGGTTCTTGTGTGCATGAACAACAGAGTATCATTAATAGTGTCAGGGGTTGGCCCTCTTCCATGGGACTGGTCTCATTGAATCAGTCTTTGAATAGCCTTTCTCTTAATCTCATTTCCATCTTTATCCATTGTGCATTTTGTAGACCGAACAAATTTGGGATCAAAGATTTTGTGTTGATACCCACCTCTGTCCATGGCTACTTGGCCACTTCAGGATCCATACCATCAGCTGCTAAGAGCCCCAGCTAGGGTCATCCCCATAAACTCCCAGAATCTTCCCTATCTCACGTCTAGGCTACCTTACTCTGGATGATATCTTTCTACTTCCATCCATTTGCCTGCAAATTTCACAGTTGAATAGTATTTCATGTGTAAATGTACCACATTTTCTTTATCCATTCTTGAGTTGAGAGACATTGAGGTTGTTTTCAGTTTCTCGCTACTACAAATAAAGCTGCTATGAACATAGTTGAACAAGTGTCTTTGTGGTATGGTAGAGCAGCTTTGGGTATATGCTCAGGAGTGGTATAGCTTGGGGCAGAACTATTCTCAATTTTCTGAGAAACCACTTAACAGATTTCTTAAATGGTTTTACATGTTTGCTCTCCCACCAGCAATGGAGAAGTTGTCCTTTGCTTCACATTCTTGCCAGCATGTGCTGTCACTTGAGTTTTTTATCTTGGCCATTCTCTGGTGGGTGGGTATAAAACAAAATTTCAGAGTTGTTTCAATTTGAATTTTCTTGATGACTAAAGATATTGAACATTCCTTTACGTGCTTCTCATTCACTAAAGATTCCTCTGTTGAGAATTATCTATTTACTTCTGTACCGCATTTTTAATTGGGTTATTTAGTTTGTTGGTGTCTAATTTCTTGCAGTCTTTATATATGTTGGATGTCAGCCCTCTGTGGGATGTTGTAAGGTTGGCAAAGACCTTTTCCCATTCTGTGGCTGTCATTTTGTTCTATTTACAGTGTCATTTACTTTACAGAAGCTTTTTAGTTTTATGAGGTCCCATTTATTAAATGTTGATCTTAGTGTCTGACCATGATGTTCCATTCATGAAATTGCCTCCTGTGCCAAGGTGTTTAAGGGAGTTTTCCATTTTCTCTTCTCTTAGATTTAGTGTGTCTGGTTTCATGCTGAGGTCTTTGGATTTAGTTTTGTAGAAGGTGATAAATATGAATCTATTTGCATTCTTCTAAATGTAGATGAGTGAGCCCAGCACCATTTGTTAAAGATGCTTTCTTTTTTTCCATTGTATGAATTTGGCTTCTTTGCTAAAACTCAAGTATCCATAGGTATGTGGGTGTATGTCTGGGTCTTTAATTCTATTCCGTTGATCAATCTGTCTGTTTTTATGCCAATTGCTCTTAAGTATACCTTAAGATAACGGATGATGATTCCTCCAGAGGTTCTTTTATTGTACAGGATTGTTTTAGCTATCCTGGAGAATTATGGTTTTAGGTTCTTAAAGAGTTGTCTTGGAATTTTCTTTTGGTAAGATGGCTATTTTTACTATGCTAGTTCTACTGATCCATGAGCATGAGAGATTGTTCCATCTTCTTTCCTCAATTTCTTTCTTCAGTGACTTGAAATTTCTGCCATACAAGTCTTTCATTTGCTTGTTTAGAGTACACTAAGATATTTTATATTATTTTTGACTATTGTTAAAGGTGGTTTTTTTGCTAATACCCTTTTCAGCCCATTTATTGTTTGCTTGATTAGAGTTACACCAAGATATTTTATATTATTTTTGACTATTGTTAAAGGTGTTGTTTTTCTAATATCTTTTTCAGCCCATTTATTGTTTATCTAAAAAAGGGAAAATGATTTTTTTTAGTTAACTTTGTATCCAGCCACTTTGCTGAAGGTATTCATCAGCTATTAGAATTATTTGGTAGAATTTTGGGGGTCAATTATGTATACCATCATATCTTCTCGGAATAGCAATGTGTTGACTTATTCCTTTCCAGTTTATATCCCCTTGATCTCCATTAGTTGTCTTATTACTTTAGCTAGAACTTCAAATTCTATGTTGAATAGACATGGAATGAGTTGGCATTCTGGTCTTATTCCTGAATTTAGTGGGATTTCTTTATACTTCTATACGTTTATTTTACATTGGCTATGGTTTCCTGTATATTGCCTTTATTGTGTTTAATTAGACACCTTTAACCTCTAATCTCTGCAAGACTTTTCATGTGAAAGGGTGTTGGATTTTGTCAAAGGCATTTTTCTGGTCTAATAAGATGATCATGTGGTTTCTTTGGGTTTATATGGTCGATTACATTAATAGATTTTCATATATTGAATCAGTCCTGCATCCCTCGGATGAAGCCTCCTTGATCATGGTAGAATATGTTTTTGATGGGTTCTTGATTCAGTTTGTGACTATTTTGTTGAGTACTTTTGCATCAATGTTTATAAGGGAAATTGGTATGAAGTTCTCTTTCTTTATTGTGGTTGAGGGACCAGCGTGTCTGTGGCCTCAAAGGATGAGTTTTGGCATTGTCCCTTCTTTTTCTATTTTATAGAGTAATTTGAGAAGTACTGGTATTATCTGTTCTTTGAACATCTGGTAGAATTCTGCACTAGAACCATTTGGCCCTGGATTTTTGGTTGCCATTGTTATTGGGAGAATATTAATAACAGCTGCTATTCTCTTAGGGGTTGTAGGGCTACCCTTACAACTGTTATTAATTTAACATTAGTAAGTGGTTCCTATCAAGAAAATTAAGCCACTTTGTTTAAATTTTCCAATTTTATGGAGTACAGTATTTTGAATTAAGACCTAATAATTTTTGAGGTTTTTTTTTTGGTGTCTGTTGTTATCCCTTTTCATTTCTGATTTTGTTGATTTGTTTACTGTCTGTCTTTTAGTTAGTTTGACTAAGGGATTTTCTATTTTGTTAATTTTCTTAAAATACCAGCTCTTGGTTTCATTGATTCTTTATACTCTTCTCTTTGGTTCTAATTTATTGATTTCAACACTGAGTTTGATTATTTCCTTCTGCCTACTCTTCTTTTATTTTTTTAACGATTTATTTATTTTATGTATATGAGTACACTGTAGCTTTCTTCAGACGCATCAGAAGAGGGCATCAGATCTCTTTATAGATGATTGTGAGCTACCATGTGGTTGCCAGGATTGAATTCTGAATTGGCTCTAGAATTGACCTCTAGAAGAGCAGCCAGTGCTCTTAACAACTGAGTCATCTCTTCAGCCCCTGACTACTCTTCTTGAATATGTTTGCTTCATTTTGTTTTAGAGCTTTCAAATGTGATTTTAAGTTGCTAGTATGCGATCTTTCTAATTTCTTTATGACAGTGCTTAATGCTATGAACATTCCTCTTAGCACTGTGTTCATTGTGTACCATTAGCTTGGGTGTGTTGTGCCTTTGTTTTCATTGAAAGTGTTTAATTTCTATCTCTACTTCTGCCCTGGGCCAGTGGTTTTTGAATAGAGGGTTGTTCAGTTTCCGTGCATTTGTAGGCTCTATGTTGTTTTTGTTGTTGTTGAATTTCAGCTTTAATCAATGTTAGTCTGATAAGATACAAGGGATTATTTGAATTTTGTTGTATATGTCGAATTTTGTAGAACATTCCATGAAGTGCTGAGAAGATATATTCTTTGGTGTTTGGGTGAAATGTTCTGTAAATACCTGTTAGGACCATTCGATTCCTAAGGTTTGTTAATTTCAGTATTGCTCTGTTTCGTTTCTGTGTTGATGACTTGTACGTTGGTGAGAGTGAAATATTGAAATCTCCCACTATTAATGTGTGGGATTCGGTGTCTAATTTAAGCTTTTATGATGTTTCTTTTATGATCGTGGATGCCATGGCATTTGGAGCATAGATGTTGAGATGTCCTTCTGGTGGATTTTTCTGTTAATGAGTATGAAGTATCTTTCCCCATTTCTTTTGATTAAATTTTGGTGAACATTATTTTAATGAATATTAGAATCACTACTCTAGGTTCCTACTTGGGTTTGTTTGCTTGGAAAACCTTTTCCTAACCTTTCGCTATGGGATAATGTCTATTTTTCTTGCTCAGGCATGCCTTTTGTATGCAGCAAAGTGAAACATGCCGTTTTCACATTTATTGTGTTCTACTGCCTTTTTATTAGGAAATTGAGTCCATTGATGCTGAAAGACATTTATGACCAGCAATATTTATTTCTTTTTATTTTGATGTTGGTGGTAGTAGTGTGTTTGTGTGTGTGTGTGTCTGTGTGTGTGTATGTGCGTGCTTGTGTTTTCTTCCCTTCCTTTGGTTTGTATGGGGTAATTTATTTCCTTGTTTGTTCATTTCTTTGTTTGTCTTGTGAAGTTAGCCTATTGGCATGAAATTTTCCTTCTAGCATTTTCTGTAAGTCTGGGTTTGTGGATAAATGTTGTTTAAATTTGGTTTTGCAATGGATTATGTTGTTTTCTCCATCTATGGTGATTGATAGTTTTGCTGGTTATTGAAAGTTTTGTCTAGGCTGATATCTGTGGTCTCTTACAGTCAGGCTCTTGTAGCTTTTAGAATCTCTGTTGAGAAGTTGGGGCATAATTCTGATAGCTTGGCTTTTATATGTTACTTGGCTTTTCCCCCTTGCAGCTTTAATATTCTTCCTCTGTTCTGTACGTTTAGTATTTTGAGTATTATGTGGTAGGAGGACTTTCTTTTCTGGTCAAATCTATTTGGTGTTCTGTAAACTTCTTTTATGCACATTGGCATATTTCTTTAGGTTAGGAAAATCTTCTTCTGTGGTTATTTTGAAAATATTTTCTGGGTCTTGCTATCTCTGAATCTTCCCCTTCTTCTATCCTTATTATTCTTAGTTTCAGTCTTTTCATAGTGTTCCAGATTTCTTGGATGTTTTGTGTCATGAACATTTTTAGATTTAGCCTTTGTTTTGACAAAAGTATCAATTTCTTCAATCATATCTTCCATGCCTTAAATTCTCTATTTCATCTCTTGTTTTCTGTTGGCGATGCTTGCATCTGCAGTTCTGTTCTCATCCTTAAGTTACCCATCTTCAGGATTCCCTCAGTTTGTGTTTTCTTTATTGCTTCGTTTTCCATTTTCAGGACTGGGACAGTTTTTTTTTTTTCATTTCCTTTTCTGTTTCGTTGTATTTTCCTACATTTCTTTTTGGTATGTATTCGTTAAGTCTTTAAAGGTCTTTATCGTCATTATAATATTGGATAAGATTTGATTCTGGAGATCCTATAGTGCCATGGTTCTTATTGATTGTAGTCTTCTGCTTTTCTTTAGTCCTCTGGTTGTCCCTGCTGTTGGTTAAATGTTCCTGATGCCACCAAGAGTCCTCAGAGAAGCAAGCAGAGCTATGGGCTTAACAATGGATCTCAGAAACAGCAAGGTGCATACCTCTGCTGCCTGTACCTCAGATGGACCTTCTGCTGGCTATGCCCCAGGAGAACCCAACTGCCAGGGGATTGGTGGGAGAAATGTCTAAGCTGGAATCTCTTGGGTCCCTCACAAGTATCCTCAGGAAGGCAGGAAGAACCATTAGCCAGAAGATGGAAATCAAGGGACAATATGCAGCTCACCTATTGTAGTTTTTCTTAACATACCCATCATAGTGTGCTAACTTGCCCTTTTCTATCATCTACCATATGCTGTCATTGTCATTTTATACTTAAAGAAAATCTATAAGTAGCATAAAATTAATTTGAAAATGTGTTTTCTTTTTGGCAGGTTGGGGGTTGTTGTCTTCATACATGGACTCCTGAGCTTTAACACTCTTGCAGCTTGCTATGAAGCCAAGGCTGGTATAAGAGTTGTCTTGGTCATGGTTTCTCTTCACAGCAATGGAAACCCTAATTAAGATACAAGTCGGTACTAGAGAAAGAGGTGTTGCTGTGATAGGCCTGACCATGTTTTTGTTTGGAGGAGTGTAGATTTGGGGACTTTGGATTTGGAAAGCCATGGAATGCATTAAGTGGGATGTAATGGGCCTTCCTAGTAGGAGTATGGAAGAGAATGGTACTGAGGGTGTTTTGAACTCTGGAGATCATTCTTATGGCATTTTGGTGAAAATAATACTATACTTTGCCTTTGTCCAAAGTGTCTGCCTGAGGCTAAGGTAAATAGATTTATAATAATTGCACTGACAGAGAAATCTCAGAAACGCCCAGCATAGACTTTGTCTTCTAGATTACTCTCGTGAAGAGCATTTTGATTAAATGTAGCAAGCTTAGAAAGGAAAAACACAAAATGTATGGTTGTAAGAGTGGTACCAGGACCTTCCGCCCCTGCCTGGTCCTCTGGGCTGGAGCAGACACAGAGTCGGTCTGC
>NW_021604665.1:13598206-13682847 GCF_004785775.1 Grammomys surdaster | reverse complement strand
TCCAGGAGCCACTGCACTCAGAGCAGCTGGTAAGAACTCCATCTCACACCCTAAGCCCCAGAGATACATCGGGGAGCCAGGGACATTCAGGGCACAGCAGCTACCCAAACCCCGCCCCTCCGGAATTCCACTTCCCTTCCGCCCTTGCCTGGTCCTTTGGGCTGGAGCAGACACAGAGTTGGTCTGCTTCTGTCCTGTGGAGAAACTGAATCCTGAGTCATCGAGGACCCACTGCACTCAGAGCAGAAGGATTTCCAGATCCAAGAGGTGGCCTGAGTCCCAGGAGTTCTTCCACCCAGGAGATTAGAAGCATAAGACCACAGAGACCTCTGGACTCTGAGGAGCTCTGCAATAAGCAAGATAACTGGAAATACAGACTCCAGTTTTACACAGTGAGGGCAGGTACCACTAGAGTTAACCAGATGGCGAAAGGCAAGCACAAGAACATAAGCAACGGAAACCAAAGTTTCTTGGCATCATCAGTGCCCAGTTCTCCCAATATAGCAAGCCCTGAACACCCCATCACACCTGAAAAGCAGGATTCAGAATTAAAATCACTTCTCATGATGATGATAGAGGATTATAAGAAGGAATTAAGTAACTCTCTTAAAGAAATACAGGAGAGTACAAGTAAACAGATAGAAGCCCTTAAAGAGGAATCACAGAAATCCCTTAAAGAAATGGAAGAAAACACAAAGAAGGAATTAAACAAAAACATTCAGGATCTGAAACTAGAAATAGAAACAATAAAGAAAGTTCAAAGGGAGACAACCATAGAGATAGAAAACCTAAGAAAGAGATCAGGAGTCACAGACGCAAGCATCACCAACCGAATACAAGAGATAGAAGAGAGAATCTCAAATGCAGAAGATACGGTGGAAAATATTGACACAGTTGTCAAAGAAAATGCAAAATTCAAAAGACTCCTAACTCAAAACATCCAGGAAATCCAGGACACAATGGGAAGACCAAACCTAAGGATAATAGGTATAGATGAGAATGAAGATTCCCAACTTAAAGGGCCAGTAAATATCTTCAACAAAATTATTGAGGAAAACTTCCCTAACCTAAAGAACAAGATGCCCATAAACATACAAGAAGCCTACAGAACACCAAATAGACTAGACCAGAAAAGAAATACCTCCCGTCACATAATAATCAAAACATCAGATGCACAAAACAAAGAAAAAATACTAAAAGCAGTAAGGGAAAAAGGTCAAGTAACATATAAAGGCAGACCTATAAGAATTACACCAGACTTCTCACCAGAGACTATAAAAGCCAGAAGAGCCTGGACTGACATCATACAGACCCTAAGAGAACACAATTGCCAGCCGAGATTACTATACCCAGCAAAACTCTCAATCACTATAGATGGTGAAACCAAGATATTCCATGACAAAACCAAATTTGCACAATATCTTCCCACAAACCCAGCACTTCAAAGGATAATTGATGGAAAATGCCAACACAAGGAGGGAAATTACAACCTAGAAAAAGCAAGTAAGTAATCTTCCAACAACCCCAAAAGAAGATACAAACATAACTTTACCTCTAATAACAAAAATAACAGGAAGCAACAATCATTTTTCCTTAATATCTCTTAACATCAATGGTCTCAATTCCCCAATAAAAAGACACAGACTATCATACTGGATACACAAACAAGACCCAGAATTTTGCTGCATACAAGAAACGCACCTCAGTGACAAAGACAGACACTACCTCAGAATAAAAGGCTGGAAAACAATTTTTTCAAGCCAATGGTCCCAAGAAACAAGCTGGAGTAGCCATTCTAATATCAAATAAAATCGACTTTCATCCAAAATTAATCAAAACAGATAAGGACACTTCATACTCATCAAAGGAAAAATCTACCAAGGTGAACTCTCAATTCTGAACATCTATGCTCCAAATGCAAGGGCACGTACATACATAAAAGAAACTTTACTAAAGCTCAAAACACACATTACACCTCACACAATAATAGTGGGGGATTTCAACACCCCACTGTCAGCAATGGACAGATCATGGAAACAGAAACTAAACAGAGACACTTTGAAATTAACAGAAGTTATGAACCAAATGGACTTAACATACATCTATAGAACATTTCATCCTAAAACAAAAGAATATACCTTTTTTCTCAGCACCTCGTGGTACCTTCTCCAAAATAGACCATATAATTGGTCACAAAACAAGCCTCTACAGATACAAAAAGATTGAAATAATCCCTTGCATCTTATCAGATCACCACGGACTAAGACTGGTATTTAATAATGACAAAACCAATGGAAAACCCACGTGCACATGGAAACTGAACAACTCTCTACTCAATGATGACTTGGTCAAGGAAGAAATAAAGAAAGAAATAAAAGACTTTTTAGAATTCAATGAAAATGAGGACACATCATACCAAAACTTGTGGGACTCCATGAAGGCAGTGCTAAGAGGAAAGCTCATAGCTCTAAGTGCCTACAAAAAGAAACTGGAAAGAGCACACACTAACAAGTTGACTGCACAACTAAAAGCTCTAGAACAAAAAGAAGCAAATACACCCAGGAGGAGTAGAAGGCAGGAAATAATCAAACTCAGGGCTGAAATCAACCAAATAGAAACAGAAAGAACAATACAAAATATCAATAAAACCAGGAGTTGGTTCTTTGAGAAAATCAACAAGATAGATAAACCCTTAGCCAGATTAACCAGAGGGCACAGAGACAGTATCCAAATTAATAAAATCAGAACTGAAAAGGGAGACATAACAACAGAAACTGAAGAAATTCAAAAAATCATCAGATCCTACTACAAAGGCCTATACTCAACAAAACTGGAAAACCTGGATGAAATGGACAATTTCCAAGACAGATACCAGGCACCGAAGTTAAACCAGGAGCAGATAAACCATCTAAATAGTCCCATAACCCCTCAGGAAATAGCAGCAGTCATCAAAAGCCTCCCCACTAAAAAAAGCCCAGGACCAGATGGTTTTAGTGCTGAATTCTATCAGACCTTCAAGGAAGACCTAATACCAATTCTCTTCAAACTATTCCACAAAATAGAGACAGAAGGAACACTACCCAATTCGTTCTATGAAGCTACAATTACACTCATACCCAAACCCCACAAGGACCCGACAAAGAAAGAGAACTTCAGACCAATCTCCCTTATGAACATCGATGCAAAAATACTCAATAAAATTCTAGCAAACCGAATCCAAGACCACATCAAAACAATCATCCATCATGATCAAGTAGGTTTTATCCCAGGAATGCAGGGATGGTTCAATATTCGGAAATCCATCAATGTAATCCACTATATAAACAAACTTAAAGAAAAAAACCACATGATCATCTCACTAGATGCTGAGAAAGCATTTGACAAAATTCAACATCCCTTCATGATAAAAGTCTTGGAAAGATCAGGATTTCAAGGCCCCTACCTAAACATAGTAAAAGCAATTTACAGCAAACCAGTAGCCAACATCAAGCTAAATGGAGAGAAACTTGAAGCAATCCCACTAAGATCAGGGACTAGACAAGGTTGCCCACTCTCCCCCTACCTATTCAATATAGTACTGGAAGTCTTAGCCAGAGCAATTAGACAGCAAAAAGAAGTCAAAGGGATACAAATAGGAAAGGAAGAAGTCAAAATATCGCTATTTGCAGATGATATGATAGTATACTTAAGTGACCCCCAAACTTCCACCAGAGAACTCCTAAACCTGATAAACAACTTCAACAAAGTGGCTGGTTATAAAATCAACTCAAACAAATCAGTAGCCTTCCTCTACATGAAAGATAAACAGACTGAAAAAGAAATTAGGGAAATGACACCCTTCATAATAGTTGCAAATAATATAAAATACCTTGGTGTGAATCTAACCAAGCAAGTGAAAGACCTGTATGACAAGAACTTCAAGTCTCTGAAGAAAGAAATTGAAGAAGATCTCAGAAGATGGAAAGATCTCCCATGCTCATGGATTGGCAGGATTAATATAATAAAAATGGCCATCTTGCCAAAAGCAATCTACAGATTCAATGCAATCCCCATTAAAATCCCAACTCAATTCTTCACAGAGTTAGAAAAGGAAATTCTCAAATTTATATGGAATAACAAAAAACCCAGGATAGCGAAAGCTATTCTCAACAATAAAAGAACTTCTGGAGGAATCACCATCCCTGACCTCAAGCTGTACTACAAAGCAATAGTGATAAAAACTACCTGGTATTGGTACAGAGACAGGCAGGAAGATCAATGGAATAGAATTGAAGACCCAGAAATGAACCCACACTCCTATGGTCACTTGATCTTTGACAAAGGAGCTAAAACTGTCCAGTGGTAAAAGGACAGCATTTTCAACAAATGGTGCTGGTTCAACTGGAAGACAACATGTAGAAGAATGAAAATTGATCCATTCTTATCCCCTTGTACAAAGCTCAAGTCTAAGTGGATAAAGGAGCTCCACATAAAACCAGATACACTGAAACTAATAGAAGAGAAGGTGGGGAAAAGCCTCGAATACTTGGGCACAGGGGAAAAGTTCCTGAACAGAACTCCAATGGCATATGCTCTAAGATCGAGAATTGACAAATGGGACTTCATAAAATTGCAAAGATTCTGTAAGGCAAAGGACACTGTCAATAGGACAAAATGACAACCAACAAATTGGGAAAAGATCTTTACCAATCCTTCATCTGATAGAGGGCTAATATCCAATATATACAAAGAACTCAAGAAATTAGACTCCAGACAACCAAATTACCCTATTAAAAAATGGGGTATAGAGCTTAACAAAGAATTTTCAATGGAAGAAACTCGAATGGCCGAGAAGCATCTAAAGAAATGTTCAGCATCCTTAGTCGTCAGGGAAATGCAAATCAAAACAACCCTGAGATTCCATCTCACACCAGTCAGAATGGCTAAGATTAAAAACTCAGGTGATAGTAGATGCTGGCGAGGGTGTGGAGAAAGAGGAACACTCCTCCATTGTTGGTGGGACTGCAAGATGGTGCAACCACTTTGGAAATCAGTGTGGCGGTTCCTCAGAAAATTGGACATAGCATTACCTGAGGATCCAGCTATACCACTCCTAGGCATATACCCAGAAGATGCTCGAACATATAACAAGGACATATGCTCAACTATGTTCATAGCAGCCTTATTTATAATAGCCAGGAGCTGGAAAGAACCCAGATGTCCTTCAACTGAGGAATGGATTCAAAAAATGTGGTATATTTACACAGTGGAGTATTACTCAGCTATTAAAAACAATGAATTCGAGAGGTTCCTAGGTAAATGGATGGAACTAGAAATTATCATCCTGAGTGAGGTAAGCCAATCACAAAAGAACACACATGGTATTCACTCACTGATTATTGGATATTAGCCTAGAACCTTGAAATGCCCAAGATGCAACTCACAGGCCACATGAAGCCCATAAAGAAGGAAGACCAAGTGAGGGTGATTCGGTCCTTCTTAGAAGGAGCAACAAAATACTCAAGGGAGCAAATATGGAGACAAAGTGAGGGACAGAAACTGAAGGAGGGGCCGTCTCAAGACCACTCCACCTGAGTATCTATCCCATGTGCAATCACCAAAGGTAGATGCTGATGTGGAAGACAGGAAGTGCATGCTGATAAGAGCCTGATATGGATATCTCCTCAGAGGCCTTCAAGAGTCAGACATATTCAGAGGCAGATGCTCACAACTAGCCATTGAACTGATCATGGGGTTCTCAATAGAGGAGTTAGAGTGAAGACTGAAGGAGCTGAAAGGATTTGTGGCACCATGAGGAGAGCAACAATACCAACCAACCACAGCTCCCAGGGTCTAAACCACCAGCCTGGGAGCACTTAGGGAGGGATCCAGGGCTTCAGCTGAATATGTAAAAGTGGAGGGCCCTGCTGGGCATAGGTGGAAGAAGAGAACCTTGACCTCATGAAGGCTGGATGCCCCAGGTGGTGGGAATTTTGAGGGTGGGGAGGTGGGAGTGGGGGGGTGTAGATAGAGGTTACATCCACAGAGAAGAAGGAGGAGGGGCGAGGGGATTGGGGGTTCCGAGGGGGTGGTGGGGGATGGGGTAAGGGGACAACATAGGAAATGTAAATAAATCATCCAAGAAAAAAAAAAAGGAAAAAAAAAGAAAAAAAAAAGAAAAAAAAAAAAGAGTGGTACCAGGAAGTAGAATACAAAATGTATGCTTCAAAATGGGAAAAATACAAAATGTACGGTTCAAAATGGGCACCAGGAAGCAGAATAAAGTTAAATCCTGTGTTCAAGGATATGAAATGGAATAAAGGAAGTGGTGAACTTGGACAAGATCCAACCCAGGTATACTTATGCATTTGAAGTTGTATGAGACAGAGTTATATCATTTAAGTCGCTACTTTGATCTGGTTAATGTTTTCATTTGCACATAAGAAAATACTATTATTTATCAAATTGACAAGGGATAGATTGAGTTCTCAGTTTTCAACTTTATTAATTTTTACAATGAAAAGCTTAAGTCCAGCCTTGGTGGTACATGCCTTTAATCCCATCAATTAGGTGACAGAGCTATGCAGATCTCTGAGTTTGAGGTCAATTCATAGAGCAAGTTCTAGGACAGCCAAGCTTAGGCAGTGGAGATAGAATACAGAAAGCTTGTGATAATGCAATATAACAAGAAACCCACGTTACTGCTCCAGTAAGCAGCAGAACTTGGCAGCTTTGGTTCTCACTTTAGAGTCAAAAATAGAAGGGACTACTGGACAATTGATGCTGGTTAGATGGAGGTAAGAAATTAGCGGTGTTTAAGAAGAGACCAGTGAATCTTCTGGGAAGTGTTTTCTGAGAGCATAGAAACAGTTGTGTTCCAGAGATAACCAAGGTTGTACCTTGTGAGAGTACATCTGGACTTGGTAATGTATAAGAACCACCCTTGAGATACTGGTTTTGAAGAGATGAAGGGGTAATGGAGAACAGCTGAAGTTTGGCACTATGAAAGGCCAGGAAAGGCTATTGGTAAAGATGATGCCTCCTTTGCAGTTGACAGTCCAGAACTGAAGGGGTCATACAAAGATATTGAGGTTTGCCACCATGAAAGGAGTCTAGCTCTAGTGAAAATGGCATGTTGGAGATGCCATTACCATAGATGACCACCAAGAATGTCAGCAGCAATGGAGTGAAGTTAAGCAGATCCTGGGGTGCTACAGAGGACAGAGTTGAAAACGTGACCCATGCCCTTTGAAAGAACCCGAAAGATCATGTTTGGATCGCAGACACTGAAACAAGAAGTTGCCTTGGATACCCCAAGATGTTTGAGATGCCAGAGCCTCGGAGTAGTACCAGCCCAAGGAAATGAAGTTTGTTGCTGCTCAATGTCAGATCTGCTAAGAGCAGTCAACAAAGATGAAAAAAGTTGGAAATCTGAAGAGTGCTTTGAGGTCAGATATAGATACACAGAGTTTGGAGTTTACTGAGCTGATATTTTGTGGTCTTGCTATGGTCCAGTATTTCCTCACTATGATGCTTTGGAATGGAAATATATATCCTGTGACATGATATGCAGGAAGTATGTGATCTGCTTTTTTTATTTTGTTTTCATAGGAGATCACAGTTAAGAGACTGCATGAATCTCAGAAGAGATTTGAACTTTGTATTGTTAAACATTGAAGAGACTGTGATAGACTATGGAGACTTAACAAGTTGGACTAAATTTATTTTGCCTTATGCTATGGATAGATATGTCCCCCATAGACTCATGTGATTGAACAAGCCTATGGGGGCTAGAGAGTGAGATGTAGTGGTTTGAATACCCTTGGCTCAGGGAGCGACACTTAGGAGGTGTAGCTTTTGGGGGAGGTGTGGCTTTTGGAGTAGGCATGGCCTTGTTGGAAGAAATGTGTCACTGTGGGGGTGAGCTTTGAGAGATCTTTCTTCTAGCTGCCTGGAATACAGTCTTCTCCTGGCTGCCTTTGGATCTAGATATAGAACTCTCAGGTCCTTCTCTAACATCATGCTTGCCTGGACAATGCCATGCTCCCACCATGATGATGATAGACTGAACCTTTGAACCTGTAAGCCAGTCCCAATTAAATGTCCTTTATAAGAGTTGTCCTAGTCGTGGTGTCTCTTTACAACAATAAAAACCCTAACTAAAACAGCTGGCCTAGAATTCAGAGGCTTGTCTATCCCTAAGCTTCATAAGTGTTGGGATTAAAGGTATGTTCTACCATTCAGGCAAAAACCGATGTTTTCTTTATAAACTGTTTTAAAATATAATTTCTGTATAATTTGAGAGTATTTTTTCCTAACATTTAATGAGCCCATCATCCTTGTACATATTTATGGCATTCAGCATGATATATGTGCTATTGTACACACTTAAATCAAGGTACTTAGCACACCCATCAGTCCATACATTTGTCATTTTTTGTTGTAAGACCATTCAATTTTTTCTTCTTTAGTTCTACATTTGTGTATTGAATTGTTATGGAATCTTTTCTTAAGTGCTTTTTGAAAAATATTACTACATATTTATTCATGGCTGTCAAATTTTCTATTTCATTCTGTTTTGCTTGAAAATGGGAATATCTCTTTTTTGATATTTCAGAGATACCATGCCCAAGGCAACTCTTATAAAGGATAACAATTAATTGAGTCTGGCTTACAGGTTGAGGGGTTTAGTCCATGATCATCATGGTAGGAGCATGTCATTGTCCAGGCAGGCATGATGTTAGAGAAGAACCTGAGAGGTCTACATCTAGATCCAAAGGCAGCCAAGAGAAGACTGTATTCCAGGCAGCTAGGAGAAAAGTCTCTCAAAGCCCATCCACACAGTGACACACTTCCTTCAACAAGGCCAAACCTACTCCAAAAAGCCACACCTCCTAATAGTGTCACTCCCTGGGCCAAGCATATTCAAACCACCACACATGGCTATGCCAAATCTGCTTTCAAATCAACACTGTCATGGTTTTATTGAGCCCTTCAGTCACATAGCAGGTATTTGTTACTTTCTATCTAACATGGCTGGGCTTCTCTAAGGAAGTTAGACTTCATATCATCTGAACAATGACAATTTATTAAAAAAATAAATGACTTACTAATTAAAAGAGATGTTTTTATTTTTTCTTGTTATGTAACACAAATCCAAAATCTTCTCAGATTCCCTATTCTCTGATCCTGCCTGTAGCCTTTTGTTCCCATTACAAATTGCTCAATCCAAACGGCAATGCCTATTTCAACATTGTGTCACTCATTCTCTCTGCTACACTCTATTCCTGGGAGTTAAATGAACATGAACTGGGATGAAAGATGGTGTCATAATGGAGCCATAACTTTAGAAAATAGAGCAAAATGATGGTGGATGGTGTGTGATGATGGTTAATCTCCATTGTCAACTTAGCTGTACTTAGAATCTTCTCAGAGGCACAACTTAGTATGTCTGTGATGGTGAGATTTACTGTGAACATAGGTGCCATCCTTCCCTGGGCTGAAGTCACAGGTTATATACAAGGGAGAAAGTAAATTGAGCGCCAGCATTGGTAGCTTTCTGTTTTCTGACTAATGATGTGATATGATCAGCTGTCTCATGCTTCCCTGGTCTGAAAGACTGCATTATCCAGCTCAGAAACAATGTAAACCCCATCTTCTTAAGATGCTTTTGTTAGAGACACACAAGATATGTTATAAACACAGACAGATGATGATGGTTACAATTCTTGGGCTAGAAGCTTTGCATGTTTGATGAAGAAGGTTTTGAAAGTCTGCCTCACACTTAAAGCTTATAGAGACTTTTGTCCATTTTTCATACACATAGATACTGCATCTTTTTATTCATAAATGTTTACATTGGGGATTGCTTGCTCATTCATTCCTATCTTGCTACAAATTTGTCAATAACTCCATTACTTAGACAATAGATAACTGTTGGCTTCTGTTTTATCAAACTGAAACAAGGCCCAGTTTGTGGTCTTTATTTTTTGAAGATTCTTTGGTGTCCTACATTATACTCCCAAATGATTTGTATTCTTTATGAGCATACATCCTTCAGTTTCCCACCTTTGCATCTTTTATATACCTCATTTTTGTGTTGATTCCACTTGTATATAATTTTGAAGCAAACTGTCTCTGCACAGGTCAACTTTACATGACTACAATTGAATTCTAATCTTAACATGCCACATAAAAGGTGGGCCGTCATCACATGTGCCTATTATTTGAGTGCCATGGGGACAGGGACAACAGAATCCCTGGGAGTAGATGGCTAAAATATTGTTTGTAAAATGCAAGCTCTCAGTTTAGGAAGATATTTTATCTCAAGGGAATGAGAAAAAGAGTAAAAAGTAAGGACAACTTATATCCTCTTCTGGCTTTTTTGCATGCAAGCACTCTTACACAAATATGTTCATATACCAACCCACACTTCATGTACGGGGGGAGAGTGGGAGGGGTAGGGAGGGAGACAGAGAGAGAGAGAGAGAGAGAGAGAGAGAGAGAGAGAGAGAGAGAGAGAGATTTTAAAAAGGGAAAATAAAGAAAGTTTGCACATTAAGCTCCATGTCCCCTATTACTAGGAGTCTTAGGATCACTCTAATAGATTTCTAGGAGTTTTCATTGCACTAGGTTTTTCCCTTGTCCCTAAACTGTCCTTCAATTCCAGTGGCCTCTTCCAATCCTCTCTCCTATTATCCTCTCCTCACCTGATACTGCCTCTTGCTGTCCTCACCACCCCCCAATTTTAGCATGGTTATCTTTTACTTTACAGTTAATTGCCACTTATAAGTGAGGACATACCATGTTTGTCTTCTGAGTCTAATCCATCTCCTACAAGCAAGCAAGATTTCCAGTAGAGGGATTGAAACAGCAACCAAGCCACAACATCTTTAAATGACAATTGGTCTTGCCAGCATGATATACTGGGGCAAAAGTGGCACAGAAATTGTGGGAATGGCCAACCAATGACTACTCCAGCTTAAAGTCTATGGCAGGAAAAGGAACCCACCCCTGGCATGCCAGAAGGATTAGAAACCAGAGCCTGCATGCTCCAGAGACCTAGAAGAGAACAAAATATGCCCAGAAAAATAATCAATGAAATGATTCCTAATGATATTCTCATAGGCAGGAGGCTGACATAATCACCATCAGAGAGGCTCTATCCATTAACTGAGGGAAAAGGATGTAGAAACCCACAGCCAAACTTCAGGTGAAACTCAGAGAATCCTGCATTAAAAAGGGAAGATGGATTGTAGGAACCAGATGGGTCAAGGATACCACAGGAAAACCAATGGTATCAAAAAATCTGTACTCAGAGAAGTTCACTGAGACTAAACCAACAATCATGAAGCCTGCATGGGTTTAATCTAGGCCTTCTGAATATATGTTATAGTTGTGTAGTTTGGTGGTTTTGTAGGTCTTTTAAGAGAGGGAGGAGGGGAATGGGGAGGCACTGTTTTTGAAGATTTTGTCTCATTTTAGGATATTTGTTCTTCTACTGGTTTGCCTGCCATACAGCCTTAATATGAGGGAAGTTGCCTGCCTAGTCTTATTGCAACTTGATATACCATGTTTGGTTGATATTCCAGGAAGACGTGCCCCTTTTTAAAAGGAAATAGAGAAGGAGTGAATAGAAGCAGGAGATGTAGTTGGGGAGAGACTGCAGGGGGAGGGGGAGAGAGAGGAGGGAGGTGAAACTGCAGTTAGAATGTAATACATGAGAGAATAAATTAATAAAAAATTAAAAGCAAGTCTACTTTTTACCTATACTGTACAAAGATTGCCTTTCATTACAGAAACATGCAGAAAGCCTATATTCTCCCTGAGTATTCATTAACATAGAAACTAGAGAATAATAATTAAATTAATAATAACAAGAACCAAATAATTCTAGCCAAGGGAAGAATCATACTGTTCTTCCTATTTCACTAGGCAAGAACCATAGTAACTTCTCTTAGCACCTACTCCTGGGATTCAGTTTTATATAAGTCCTATAGATAAGATGCTTGTTTACTACCAGATGCCTTACAGCAGACCTGCTCTGGATTGTAGCCACCTCTTCTCCATGTCTGCTTTTATAATAGCACCAGATATGTAACAGCTACCCTTTTATTCAAAGAGGCAAACATCTTTTTCCTATAGTTTCTGTTGAATGTATATAGACAGTAATTTCTAGGTTTGGGGTGTGTGTGTTTATTAAATTATAAATAAATTGATTAAAACTTTTAAAAAAAACCTGTGAGTTTCTTAAATTCATATTCCATCCTTCTCTTACTTTGGTAAATTTGTCCAGGCCACATAGATTGTATGTATGATCCTAATAGTCTCAGCTCATTTTATTACTGAATAATTCTGTTATAGAAATGGGCATCCAGCAGATATCCTAGTGACCTTTCCTTTGGTTTTTCGAGACAGGGTTCCTCTGTGTAGCCCTGGCTGTCCTGGAACTCACTCTGTAGACCAGGCTGGCCTCGAACTCAGAAATCCACCTGCCTCTGCCTCCCAAGTACTGGGATTAAAGGTGTGCACCATCACTGCCTGGCAACCTTTCCTCTTTTTATCCCCAAGATGAATAATGCTCCAGGTAGTTTCCAAACTTCAAGTTACGTTACAATTCTTCTAATCATCTCCATGACAGCAGTGACATTTAGGAATGCCGAGCTCTCTCCTTGCTGGCTTTATAAACCCATTTCATCATGTTAATTTGTTGACATATAACATCTTATAATAGTGTGTTTCTTGAAGTCTTGACAAGCCCAAACTGGGGATTTGAAAATCAGATCACTATCAATGATTGATTGATCCGGAAGCAATAAACCATGATATTGGAAATTGAGAGAACAGCATGGTAGCAGCAAAGGTTGACTTGGTTCAAAGCGTCATGCTTCTGAGAAAATAATTTAGATAAATTTCTTTAAAGCTAGGCACTTAATCTTAGGTAAAGTAAATTAATCACAGTAGACATACTTTTCATAAGTAATAGAATATAAAGAAGTAATGTTATGTTCGAATTAAAGTGGTCTTATTATTATCCCATCGGCCTCTATGTTTCTATGGGGTTATATAGAGTTTTATTCTGTAAAGCCTTTATTTTCTTCTGTAGAAAATAAGTGTTGTATTAGTTTTTGGTGGTAGTGTTGTTTTTTCTAAAATCCACTTCTGTTTTGAAGCTTTTTCCCTCATCTGGTAGAGAAATGATTGATTTGTTTTTATTCCGGTGTGTTTATAAGTCTGACTAACAAATCTCAAATCTTCAGGGCCATATGTACAACAGTTCAATATCAGTTCGATTCCAGACAGGTAATTGAAATGTGGCCCTGGGGGAATTTCACAAGATCGTGCCTCCTGGTGTGCTAGTCAGTCGATGGAAATGTGATCTTACTCTTTAGATCTGGAAAACTCCGGCATCCATCACTGGGACAACCAGAGTCAGCAGTAAGAAACCAGTTATACTGGTGTATTCTCACACTTGCCACCATCCATTTCACCACCAATGCAGCAAGTTTTACATAGGTGCCAATGAACAGTAACCAGACTCAGCAAGTTGTGTGTGTGTGTGTGTGTGTGTGTGTGTGTGTGTGTGTAGCATGTAATTACCCCTCTTTAAGCCCTGGAAAGACCTCACTTCCAGTCCTACCCAGATTCCCTCAGATCTGAGGATGCAACACACACACACACACACACACACACACACACACACACTAACTGAATTTTCAACCTGCCTTATGGCTCAATTGCTGGGCACTTATAATTTTCCACAGCTAGCGTGCCCTTCAAAATATTCTCAGCTCAGCACTCTAAATCTGCCCTTAACTTTAGTTCCTCAGTTATCTCATTGTTCAGCAACCCAAAACTTCCCTCAGCTTTAGTTGCATTTCTAATCTCTTGCTTAGGGTTGTAATCTCTGCCTATGGTTGCTTTGCCCTAGATCTCACATGGCTGGTCACCTTTTCTCCCTCTGAAGCATGGTAAAAATCCTCCTCTCACTCCTGTCTACTAGCTTGCCTGAAGGGACCCAGAAGTCCTGCCTATTCCACCCAGCTCATTGATTGCTAGCATCTTTATTGATGGATCAAGAACCACTGAGGAACAGGACCTTAGCATCACAACTACCTCCCTGTGTGTGTGTGTGTGTGTGTGTGTGTGTGTGTGTGTCTATGTGTGTGTCTGTGTCTATGTGTCTGTGTATGTGTGCATGTGCGTCTCGGTATATAGAGGCCCCTGACTACAGAAGTATTTGGAGGCCAGAAGAGGGTGGTCAAGCTACTGGAGCTGGAGTTTCAGGTGATTGTAAACCACCCAACCTGATTGCTAGGAATCAAACTCAGGTCTGTTGTAAGAGGACAGCATGTTCCTACCCATTGAGCTACCTCTTCAGTCTAGCTTAGACTCTTTAGATAAGAATGCCAATAAAAATGTTTTACTTACATACAAAGAAGCTAAATAGTAAAATTAGAATAGCAATATTTAGAAAGTTTCTAAGATTATATGGTTTTATTTCTCCCTCTACAAGGCTAACAAATAGGGAAATGGTTCATTTAATAAATAAATGCTATGAATCATAATTACCAGAGTTCAGATCCCTAGAATCCACTTTAAAAAACTTATATAATAATACATTCCTAGGACTACAGTGCTCTGGGGACAAAGACAGAGAATTCACTGGCCTGGCCACCCAATCTAGCCAAAATGGGGAGATCCAGGTTCAGTTAGAAACCCTGTGTCAAACAGTAAGATAAAAATTAAGAGAGGACAAAACTCAGTGACTCAATGTTGACCTCTGGCCTTCACATATTCTTGATGATGCAAGCATGTCTACACACACACACACACACACACACACACACACACACACACACAAATACCAACAAATAAGAGGGTCTAAAACAGTTGAGCTTTATGAAAGAACTGCTCAAACTTAAAGATCCCTTAAAGTTAAGTGGTAAAAGCATAGGAACTTGGTATTTCTGAAAGACAAGTTTACTAATTCTGATTAAGTTAATCAAGAGTAAGACATGACCTGTATCACACAGAAGAAGAGATGCTGCTCACAGATTATAACCCAGTCTTTGGAAACCATGGCCATCCATAGCTTTACTCCATATTTTTGAGAGTAGATGACATTGATAGGGTTTAATTTATGGCTATTATTATAGTGGATGAAACAGTACTTATGCCTTCTATTAAAATATAACTATGTCAATTTACCTAATATTCAAAATGGTTATAATGATTTATTTATTTCTGCTTCTAGAAAGTTCATGTCTCCTCAGCATTGATGAGATACAACTGCCTCAAAGAGTACAATCTTAAAGGATTTGTTGTAGTTTTGTGAAGTATGAGTACTTGTGCTTATGCACACATACATATGTACATACATAGTACACACATACATATGTACATACATAGTACATACATTGTGCTTATGTACATACATAGTACACCGAAGACAGCAAATCCGAAAGAAACTTAAAAGAATACATTTGATAAGTTATTTTTTGAGCATCATGTACTAATGTTAGACCTAGACAGCATTTTTTTTTTACTTTGATTATTATAATATGATCAGTTTTAGCTTATGTGCAATTTGGCAACTATTAAGTTGTAGATGGAAGCAATCTGGTTTGAGTCAAAAATTTTCCTCCATAATAGAATAGCCATGTATATGTAGAAAGTTACAATGTTCTATGATGTAGTAGCTATATTTTTTTAAAGAGTTATAATGCTCAGTTTGTTAAATGGGGTTATGCTGTAGCTAACTGAGATGCTTGCTCTGGAAATTGAAAGAGGCACTGAACTTTAATTGCTTTGTACAGTGCCTGACAGAGCAGTCTTAAAATGATACATTTCTTGCATTTTTATGAACAGAAGAGTAAACATTATATACAAACTTTTTATATTTATATTAGCAATTGTACTTCTTTATATTAGAAAATAATTTATACTTACATAATCTCATATGGTTGTCAAACTATTTTAGACTATAAAACCCCATTGACTGTCAATGATGATATTATTACATAGACAAGACAGATATCGTTTCCCTTTGGTTATTAAAATTCACATGATTAAAGTGTATATTAAGAATGCAAATGGTGATACTAGGATGGTAACGGGAGTTATCTAGTATCTGCTTTAAAACATCATTGAATTATTCAGAAAATATCTATTTAATATGCCCTGTACTGAAAGCTTTATGACTGAAGCAAGAGTAATGCATAGCCCTGTCCCAAAGAGCTAACACTGGCACTTGCCTCTGAGTTAGAGCTGCTGGGAGAGATTTGAGGCTCAGCTTAGCAATAATGTCACCCATGGCAACTCACACTCCACCATCATGTGAACGTGTACCGAGCCTGTGAATTACGAAAGACAAACTCTATAAGGTAATTAAATTTTTTCCCTGTTAATTTTATCAGTATAACAATGTACTAAGAGAGAAAGTGGAAAGCTGTTCATTCCATACAACTAACAAAACAAACGAACAACAAAAGACCCAAAGATCAAAGCCGGAAAGACAGAATCCAGATCTTTGTCTGTCATTGCTTCTTTTCATGGTCTTTAAGGATAAAACCAAAGCTGGCTACAGTACCATTTTGTCAACATGTCAGTCTCCATTTCTCTCTTCATGACAAACTGTCATAGACAACATGGGGTTTCATAGCCACCTAATTTAAGTACACTTGTGCTTGCCTTTCTCCATGTGGTTATTGAACAAACCAGACAGGTTATCATGCTTATCAGTCCTTGAAATGGAGGAAATCACAAAACAGCTTTCATTCAGAGGTACTAGGCTAAGAACAACAACATATGGTACCCTCTTCTGAACTAGGAAATTGTTTTTTTTCTGGGTGACCCAGCTTGACTTAATCAGTACTGGACACATTTGAAAACTTTGTACAGAATGGTGTAGCACTGCCTGGGTGAGTATGTAGACAACTGAGCTGAAGTTGGACTTGTGGCCACACTGATATCCAATGCCTTGTTTAGTAAAAAGTCTCAGAACTGTTGTTATAGCTCTTTTTAGCTTCTGCTTTTACCATCTTGGTCCTTCTCTCCTCTCCTAAGGACGCTGTGCTTAAAGTTCCTCTTCAAAGCTCTGCAAACAAAACCCACAACAAACAACAACAAAAATAAGTTTAACTTGAACTCCTACCTGTGGAAGTCTACATCTAAAGGGCAAGCAAAAGCAAGAGAACTGAGATCTATCCATGGCATAATTTATCATTGTCAGCTGTCAGTGGACATGGCCTTTATTTGAAAGCAATTTAATTAATGAGATCAGTGCCCCTGAACTTCTTCACTGATGAAATAAAGAAATCTATATATCCCAATGTCTTACATCGTTTTCCCCCCATAGTTTAATATACTTTCCAAATGCCGATCATTGATCATCCACTCATCAGAATTAAAAAAAAAATCTAAAAGGAACTTTAGGTTTTGATAGAAACAAAACAAAGAAAAACATATTGGGTTGTGGCTGAGAGTAAAATCATATCCAGATTTGTGTTCCAGAAAGTTTGTTTGTCAAACATGAAGAAGAAAAATTACAAGTTCCTTTGATGCCATTGAAAAGCCCAAGGCAGTTTCTATCCCATTTGTATTTCTGGATTTTTTTCAAGCCCATCTGTTTATTCTCTATTGAGCAAGCATTGCAAAACAGAAAGCCAGCATCTGAGCATGGGAAAACAGGTGGGATTTGGAAATAACTTGAAAGACATAATGATAAATTCTCAGACTAACAGACCTCAGACTGACTTATGCCACACACAGCATTTTTGGAAACTGGTATTCCTTTAGGGTTAGTACTATTTAATACAAGGAAGAATTTATGTGTAGCCAGAAAGTTCGAGATCTTCAGACATCTTCTGAGTTAAGATTCTTAAATATTTTTATGATATGAATTTTTAGTAATTTTGAAAGTGTTAGAGGTCTTAGCTTTAACAGATTTTCTAATAAATTTCAGATTATAATATAAAGCCCAGGAGATATAGTTTGAACTCATTTCCTTAACTATCTACACATTCATTCTGATGGGGTACACCTGGAGGGATTAGATAGTTCAGAGATCTATTTAAATATTAACTTAAGATCTGTAATATCATGTACTTAGAAGAAAATACATCTCTTTTAAATTGGAAAAAATATGAAAAAACTTATTTGCTTTTCATCTGTTATTTTTCTTTTGTATAAAGCTTTATTTATTTATATAATTTCTGTGTGTTTGCGTGTGTGTGTGTGTGCTTGCATAACTTTATTTTATATGCATGTTCTGTGTGAAGGAGCCTGCAGAAACCAGACGAAGGTGTTGGATCCCATGGAACTGGAGTTATGGGCAGTTGGAAGGAAGTAACTTCCAAGTCAGTATTGGAAACTGAACCTTGTCCTGTGCAAGAAAAGTAAAGAAAGACTCTTAACCACTAAGCCTTCTCTCCAGCTCTTGACTTGACATTTTTATGGGTAAATTTTGATGCAGACTAATAAAAAAATAAAAACTTATAAAACATGAAGGAAAGCTTAGAAACGTAGGAGAGAAAATGTGCTAAGTGGTATGGAATATTCAATAACAATCACCCTATACAAGTACAGGCTCCTTATACTAAAATGTTAAAATTTCAAAAGAAAAAAAAAACTGTCCTTTTTTTTTTTTATTTTTGGTCATTTATATTTAGCTTTAGGAGACATTCTCTTCAGATATCTTTAAAGGTCAAAGAATATTTGAATTGTACTAAGTTTACTTTACTACGTTGAACACTCCAAAAAAGATGATTTTAGCATTTGACCTACACGAATCTATTAACTTATGCTAATATTTTAAATTTGATTAGAATATTAAGAGCTTGTGTTATAGAGACAAAGTGCTCGGCTTCAGTACCTGGACTAAGATTTCTGGGTTGCTGCTTAAGCAAGTTGCATAATTGCTCTGAGACCAAGTTTCATACCTATGCAGCAGACAGGAGGATGCTCACAAGATAGACACTTGTAGGGTGAAATTATTAAAACACAGTCCATACTATTATCGGCTTGGCACTAGCTGGCAGTTTCAGTCTGTTCCCAGCCCGATAAATAGCCCGAGATTAAGACTGGATGTTTTTCCTGCCAACGCCTCTCTCACCAACATTGGCTCTGCCTTTCTGCTCTGAAATCTCTCTTTCCATCCCGGGGCTAGCTGCTGTCAAACTGCTCAGCACTCTCAAATTTCCTGAGCTAGCTGGGCTCACACTCTTGCTAACCCATGCTCTGCTGCGGTTACCTTTTCACTGGAGCTCAATTGAGTCACTGCAAAATGGAAAACAGCAAACTTAGTGTTTAGAATAGTATCAACGGATAACACAACCACTGGGTATGGAAACTATCATCCTAAACTCGTTAACTATTTTATGTTAGATATCTTCAGGTGGTGGATTCTGATGGGTTCCACCATCAGATCTAACAGTTCCTGCTTCACAAGGAACCTCCTATTGCTCCTTCCTCGCTGCCCAAAAAGGGGTGTTCGTTTCACTTGTGTTCCCTCTTCCTCTCTTGGACCCAGAAGGCCTGCCTCCTCCTTGCCCAGTGATTTGCTTCCTATTGTCTTTATTATCTAATCAGTTAATTAGGGAAAAATTCTGCTACAGAAACTACCTGGAATAATACTAACAGTAAAAGGAATATAGGTGCAATCCAACACTGCTCCATGGGACAGACTGACCAACGCACAGATATGCTAGACACAAAATGCCAAGACCTTCTTTTTTGTTTTTTCCAAATAGGGTCCATGTTCACTGTTCACAGAAAACTGCAATCGTTGTTGGTCCTTAGCAATTTTTAAGACTGGACTCTGTGAATTTGCAGGAAGAACATCAAGAGAAGAAATAGGCAGGGTCTCTCTTGGAACTACAATGTAAGAGCTGAACTTCAAAATCCTACAAATCTCAAAGCAGCGGACTCATACCTATTCTAAAATTTTTAATGATGAATGATATATTGATGACACCTTCTTTATACTGGAGAAGTAACTCAGTGGTTACGAGTGCCTGCTGCTCTTATAAAGGATCTGAGCATGGTCCTGTGCAACTGTGTACAGGTAGACAACTGCTTGTTAACTTCAGATCGAGGGTATTTGATATCCTTTTCAGACCTCTGAGAGCATCCACATACATGTACACACAGGCAGACAGGCCTGCAGACACACACACACACACACACACACACACACGCACCACGAACGCACGCACGTATGCACGCATGCACGCACATACACATGCACATACGAACATAAAAATTTAAATTTTTTACTTAAAAATAAAATTAAAATGAATAATGCCTGCACTCAAACTTGAGAAAAGACACATCAGATTTCAGCAGACTCAACTGTTTCTGCAGTATTGCAATCATTACATTGAATTCTGGGCTAGAATCTGTGCTTATTGTGCCTTAACCTTTTGATTTTTTTTAATAATCCATCAAAACTAATAATTATCATTTTCTTTTAAATTGTTAAATGGTTAAGCAATTACACCTACCAAACAGTTAATTTTGAGGGAGGGAGGGGTGAAAAACTCTTTATTTAATAATTTTATCTGGAGGCTGGAGATATGGCTTGGCAGTTCAGGGTACTGACTGCTCTTCCAGAGGACCTGGGTTCAGTTTCTGTCTTATTTACACATCTGGATACACTGGATTGAAGACCATATGAAACCAGTTACTTTAAACTGATTACTGATTAACTTTGCTACTAAGATTTGTTTATGAATGGTTTAAATATTTGGTTGTCTGTGTAAGCTACAGAACAGGGAGATTTCCCCCCTTCTGTGTATTTTAATCACATTTAATGAGATATTTTCTGGAGTAAATATGCTTTAAGCATTCTGTCTACACTTCTACATCAAAGCCACAGCATGTCATCTTAACGGGTTCATCTCATTAATTGGATGGTTATGTGTGTTGTAATCAGCAACAAGGTCGAGGAAGGCGCCAGAAGTCAGTTTCTCTTGTGTCTGCGGGGATGAGTAATTTGAGTTTCATTTATTTATGTGAGAATAGCTGATACCAATTAGGCAAAAATGATTTCAAATGCTAAGAATACATGCTCTAATGCAAAACTAAATTAACATTTATATTCTATAAAAACATTCACAAATGAGTGCATTCCACTCTAAGTAATGGTGCTCATATTAATATTTATGGACCATGAGATATCACTGTCCATTAAATAGACCTTACTTTTAGAGCATGCATAAGAAATGATACTGAAGAAAGTGTCTCCAAACTGTAGAATAAGTCAACATACTCCAAGTCTGAAAAGCAATAGTACAGAG
Organism: Grammomys surdaster; assembly: GCF_004785775.1. NCBI lineage: Eukaryota > Metazoa > Chordata > Mammalia > Rodentia > Muridae > Grammomys > Grammomys surdaster. The sequence goes on along the minus strand of NW_021604665.1, from coordinate 13,661,569 downwards.
GGGTCAAATCTTAATTATACAAGAGTTTCCTATGATAGACAAACAACTGCTAGATAATAATCTAGGGAAACTCAGAAAGTAAGAAATCCTCATGGATCACAAAGAGGGTGAACGTCTCAGAAGAGCCTAGGATGAAATTGGTATAAAAGCTGGCATCTGCTCTGGCAAGAATCTTGATTAAAGTTGCTCAAATTATAAAGTTTTATAGGCCTTAAAATCAGCTCCCAGTAGCAGACTGTCCAGGATGTTTAACAGGTAGTTTGGTTTGGATGCTGTAATATTCTTAACTGTATTGTGGATGAGGGTCACTAAAAGAATCCACTATTGTAATGATGTCTTCATCTTATACACACACACACACACACACACACACACACACACACAAACTTTGAAGACTATTTCCCATAAGCCTTGAAAAGAAAAATGTCTATCATATCCTCCAAGGATTTAAATATTAACTACAGTTAGGAGGCCAGTGGATATGGAATTCTTTTTTGGAAAGCAACACTATTGGATTGACTTATTATACACAGATAAGATTGAACACATTTTCTGACTTTCGGTAGGAATTTCACTAATGAAGGATGAGCACAGTAGTAGACACGGAAGACAAATTAAGGTGACATTAAAAAAATACAAATTTTCTTTAACACAGTCAAATACTAGTAAGTACGAGGAGGATGGTGACTCTGGAAACAATAGTAGTAAATATCAGGAGAAAAGTGATCCTGACAATGTTCTGATCAAACGCTGGTTTCAGCTCCCTTGTCAGCTCCTAAATAAGAGCAGATGACAGATTGTAGGAGATAAATAGGCATAGAAGTGTAGCTCATGAGTAGGCTGAGTATCCTGGTGCTATGTGAAGATGCCTGTGGGTTACATATAGTCATCCCTCGGCTTTAATATGATGCATTATTTTTATTATTTCTATTTTCTTTTCTTTGGTACAATCCTACCCTACCAGACTTAATTTGGGAATTTAATTAAATTCAAGCAGAGAAATATGGCCAAACACATTATATTTCAATTAGTTCTCTTGCTGCTATAGTCTCTCCCCTGGCAGCCTTGTATACTATTAGAGAAAGGACATTGAACTTAGATTGTATGTATGGGTTTTCAAACTTGATTGTCACCCTCTCCTTTTCTTAATGTTTCTAAAAGCTTTGGATGAGTTACTTAGGTTTTGTGACCTTCAGATCCTCTTTCTGAAGTGGGACCAAGACTCATTTTTCATGTATTGCTTAAGTGTCATGATGGGGGTTGAAAGGTAACCAGATTAGGATAGGTGAAGTGCCTCAGTAGGTAAAGGCACTCACCACCAAGCTTGATGACTTGATTTCAATCCCTGGGACCCGTATGGTAGGAGAGAATGAAATGACTGTTTAAAATAATCTTCTGATGTCACCATACACCTGTAAACATGGATGTTCACGCACACACACACGCACACACACATACATACACAGATACCCACACACACACACACACACACACACAGTGAGAGAGACAGAGAGAGAGAAAGAGAGAGAGAGAGAGAGAGAGAGAGAGAGAGAGAGAGAGAGAGAGAGAGAGCAATAAAACAAATAATAAAAATATGTTCAAGTACTCAGGATGTTGAGTTTCTGAATCACTTAATCATAGTGATTTCATCCTTCACGTACTTGCTACCAGCAGCTGTGCCTTGCTAGCTCTACAGGACTCTATATGGCTAACAACTCACAGCTGCTTGCCGTGAGTGTCCTGTGTGGACAAATAATGACTCTCACATCCCTGTAGTTCTTATGCCACAGTATTAACATTACTTCCATGTTCCTAAGCATGAGTTTTCCTCATGCAAAATCATAAATAATTATTTAAGACCTGATTTTTTACTGGAATAGAATATTCGGGCTAAAGCCTGAGGCCCTAAAATCCAAGTTTCTTAGATTATAGTTTCTGTGTTGATATTTTTAAGAAGACCCAGTGTGGAGGAGGAACCTTCCTTTTCCTAGTCTATGCTGTTCATTTGACAAATGAAAAGCAGGCAAACTGAGAGGGCCTAGGACTGACTAGGCATGTAATATGGCCACCTTACTGACTGTTCAATGCTATAATTCTAATTTCTTCCAGAATGAATTTATGCATGAAAGAGAACTGTGTCTGTTGTGAATAAGAATCCAAAAGTTAGGGTTACTTACTTGTCTTCCCTTCATTCATATTATTGGCTGAGTTGTGTACTTTAAAGGAATCATGCTCCAGCTTTGCTTTGGACTCTAATTCTGGTCATTGCATATTAAATACTTGTTCTTTCTTCAATCAAGTTCCACTGGCTCCAATGTTCCTATGAATCCCAAGCTGTTAGTGGATGGCACACTGATGCCATGGCTTTCTTGTTTGTGTAGTGCTCATCTTAACAACACACTCTCAGTTCTCCCATGGCTGATCTCTGCATTAGGCGCATGGTAGAGTTTACTGAGTGTTTTGATAATGGGTTGAGTGCTGTGTGTTAGCATTCCTTCTAGGCTCTGCCATACAATTAGTTACCTGACTTACTGTAAAGGCGACTGTCTCCCACTCCTTGCTCTCTTACTCTCTTACTCTCAGCCTCTTCTCTCCATGTCTCTCCCTTCCCTCCTGTCTCCATGCCTTTCTGGCTGGCCTTCCATGTTCTCTCTCTCTCCCTCTCTCCCTCTCTCCCTCTCTCCCTCTCTCCCTCTCTCCCTCTCCTCCCCCACCCCGTCTGTCTTTCTCTGTCTCTACTACCTCAGGGGAAACGATGCCTCAGCCTGGGCCTGCAGAATCACTTTATCCCTTGTCACCGTCAAACATCCCTTGTCACTCTATCAAACATACCCTTAATATCCTTAACTCCTTTTTCTTTTTTATAAAATACAACACCATGCATTCATACTTATCCACAAAACTGATGACAACTCAGAGTAACTGTATCTCACGTCACTTGCTGGTGAGAAAGCCTAAGAGACAATTTTAAGTTCAGCTACTTACAAAATATTATACATATTCTTTCTAGACCTCCTAGGATTGAAACCCACAAATGCAATGTCTTTACAATTTCTTAAAGAGAATATGAATACCTTGCTCTGCTCACAAGAAACTAGATGATTCATTACTACTACAATATATATATATTTTTAATACTGGCTATATACTTGCCAGTACTTTAGCACAGAACCTACTTCCTAATACAGGGATGTAGGAATGAGAAATAGAACCTGTTTAGGAAAGGTAGAAACAAGTGTGCAAGAACACGAATAAAGTGGTTTTGCTTGAGTTTACTGGGATGAGATAGTTTTTCTTCAACTAGATGGCAATTTAGCTTGAAGACATAAAGAATAATTTATTGAACTGAACACAAATGGGCTAATAACGAGATTGATTCATTTTATTAATTAATAATGATAGATTAATCTATCATTGAGATTCAGTCATAGTTTTGAAAGAAAACTAAAGATTACTTTTTTGTTGTTTTTTGTTTTTGTTTTTGTTTTGTTTTGTTTTCTCTTCTGCTTTTTCATCAGAAGAAAACGTGCATTTTAACACAGCAGGTATGTATGGTTAAATAGTGTGCACCTCAATGTCATTATCATGTAAATGGAACCAGGGGTTGTCCAAACTGCTGTGATCTACCTAGTCTGTAGTCTGCATTGAAATACTGTTTGTGTAACCAGGCTGCCTTTTCTGGCCACAGTGGGAGATGAGCCTAGTCCTCAATGACTTGATGTGCAAGACTGAAGTGATACCCAAGAGGGGATCTCCCCTTGCTCAGAGGAGAAGGGAAGTGGGGAATAGGGGGAGGAGTTGTAGGACTTGATGGTGGGGGAAGTAGGGGGTGGATATTGGGATGTAAAGTAAATAATTAAATTAATGAAAAAAGACAAAAGAAAAATGCCTGTGTTATGAGAACTTTAGTGGTCAAACAAGAAGATACGCTAAATTCTGTAAAGCTATGAGAAAGGATTTGAGTGTTTTTACCATGGAGAAATAATAAATGTTTGAGAAGATAAAAATGGTGATTTAAACATTACATAACATGTGTGGGGAGCAGAAAAACAAATGGCAAACAATTACAACAATTTTGTGTTTCAGTTCAAAAATAAAAACATGAAAGGTGTGCGTTCCCGAGCCAGATAGGGGACTGTAAAGCCATACCCATATCCCACACATCTTTTAGAGAGCAAAGTAGGATTCCAGGCTGTTCCCTTCCCAAGTGAGGCTCAACCATACTCAACTCCATAAAGACAAAAGCCAAGTCCTGATAAAGGCAATTAGGCACCAGAGAAATCAGGTGACCAGCAGTCTGCCAATCTAGCTGATAAGCTTGGAAGGCCCCTGACCCCACAGCAGCACATTCTCCCTTGGCTTCTTTTCCTCCCCTTTAGTTTGATTCAAGTCATATATGCTAGCCCAGTTATTTCAATAATCTATCCTTAGAAACAGTCTCACAAGTCAGTCATACCCACTATACTAACTGAAGTCTGGAACTTCATGTCCTCCACATCCTGAGACCACTTGAGGCGAAGATCAACTAGGGGCGTGGGATGGGGTATATATATATATATATATATATATATATATATATATATATATATATGTATATATATATATATATATATATATATATGCAAAAAGAAGCATAATGTCTTTCAGAATGTAGTCCAGTGTAAAGCTCTTTTTTGTTTTCTTTCCTTTTCTGATCATGACTTTTATTGCACTTATGATTCTGAGCAAGATCAAGGTAACTTCAGTTCCTGGAAACTGACTCAGGCAGAGGTGAAAGGTGCTATCCTTTCAGTGTTAAGACTGGAAGCATTTCCTTTCTAGAAAGTAAGATCAAGTGTCTAAATGAATTATGTTTTCAGCAAACCAGAGTAAAAGAACATAATATACATCAGGTAGATCCACACAGAGGAACAAGTCATATCCCTGACATGAATATCGCATTCACATCATGTCTTACAAAATACTCCAAATCTTACTGATAGCCATTACCCAAGAGACCTCACACTATCATTTTAAATAGAGTAATTGCTATGGGGAAGATTTTTCCCCTCACATTGAATCCTAGATAATTTTCTTTACGAGATTTCCCAAACTGCTAATTTAATCTTAGCAGAATGTTGGTGGAAGGATATGACAAGGTTACCTTTTTAAACTTAAAAAAAATTAGTAACTTGCTTTGTTTAGAACAAACATAAACATCCTAGTTAGATGCATGTGTCTGGTCTAATGAGTAAATTATTATATTGTTACTATAGAGTTTGATGGAAGGAACAAGAAATAATTGTATGACAGGAAAGTATTTAAAGTCCCACCACCAAATTTCAGTGGGTATATAAAATACACTTAAGGGCTGGTCCCATGCTCCATAGGAGATGTCCAAAACAAAATGAACTCAAAGGTCTTTGGGGACATTTTTATATCTCATATTCCTTTGTTTGGGATTTATTTATCTATTTACTTATTTGTTACTTTACTGGGTTTCCTTCTCTATTATGGCTTATAATCTTGTGGTTTTGTGGTGTTTGTTAATGTATATGTGTCTCTGCATGCATGCATGTTTCTCATACATTTCCTTGGTTACTTTTATTCTTGTTTCACTTCCCTGTGTGTTTCCTAAAGAGAAAGAAAGAAGGGCTAAAGTTGGAAGTTAGACATGTGGAGGATCCAGGAGGAAATAAGAGAGGGAAAACCATGAACAGAATATATTATATGAAAAAACTATTTTCAAATAAAAATATAACAAAAATTCTATCTATGATTTGGGGTTAATACCATTTTATAAAGCTCCTCTACTTCTGTTCACCTATGACAACTGCAAACATGGGAGTAATTTTTCAGAAACAAAGCAACTCATTTTTCTAGATCCTTGTCTTCCTCTTTTTCACACTTGATATAGCGATAGAAAGACCACACAAGCGTGTCCTGGAGACTACTCATCAGTCCTGTGGCATCAATGCCCCTCGGTTCCTCTGAATCCTCTAAGACAGACATTCACTCAGTCACATAGGTGTGAACAAGAAATCCTGGAAAGAAGCTAAATCTGCAGAGAGTGACTGACTGATTAGAATTGTGGTTTTGTTCAGACATTGTGGAGAGATCTGAAGGTTGCAGAGCCACAGGCTAATTACCTTATCTTTGGGATAGTTTTAGCATCCCCAATAGACATTTCTGGTCCAACTTTGTGTCAGAACAAACATCCTGTGACTAACAAATAAAACCTATTTGACATCTATTAATTTAGCAGGATTCTAGTTTCTACCAATCTAAAAGCTAAGAATGCTGTCAGATACTATTTTACACCTACAGAATAGCTTCCTATCTTACTTTAACCACCTTCTGCCTTCTCTGATATACTCACCAGTGTATTTTAAACTTGCCTTGATTATGACATCTTGGTCCTGTAAAACTACAAAGCTACTACACTGGAACATGTAATTTGTAGTAACTTATATCTGTGTCCCTGGGTTCATGGTCATACAAAATGTTTCCAGAATAGACTGCCTCTTATTCTAGTTAAGATGGAAGGCATGCGTGTTGGGTTGACATGAATGTACATTCTTCTTAGCATCCACCAGGCTACTGTCTGTTTGTTCACGGTGTTAATAAGTTTTTGAACAATCTCTTACACCAAAGGAAAATCTGCCTCAGTGTCCCCCTTGAACCTGAACTCCAAAGCTTTTCACTACCATGTCATATAATAGTCCCTAGAAAGTCTCTATTCACTCTCTTCTATAAGTAAGCTGCTGTAGTCTGATTATGGTTAGTCCATTCTTCTACTCTGTTTAAAAGGTGGATAAGGTTGAGGTACTTAAAAAAGGAGTTTGAGGTATGCCATTATGAATGTATTAATTTACTTATGACATTAAGATATTTACCATGTAAAAAAATTTAAAGAATATCTGAGAATGATTCTGCTACAAAAGTATGAGCTTTACTAAGTCCCTCACATGCTTCTTACCTTCCACTATCTGATGTCTAAAACCACCCTAAACCCCGACAGAAAAATCTCAACATGCAGCTCAGAAACCTACTAAAATTTCCTATCAAAACAGACTACTTTTCTTTATATTATATATGGTATGTAGTATTATGCTTATTAGCAAGAGAACGTGGGCTGAGAAATAAATATTTATTGAAAGTCATATGCAGATCTTCATGCTTGGTTGTGAATACACAAATGAGCAGGACCATGCCCAACTATTTTTCTGAATAACATGTAATATACCATATCCTGACAACACGGGGAAGTCCAGTGCTGGTTTGTTTTTGTTTGTTTTTACAATAGATGTATCAAGCAAGTGAATGAAAATTGTGTATAATGGGTTGCTATGACTGATCAATTTCGAAGGGACAATTTCTTTAGCTCTTTGGAAATGAAGAAATAGGCAGCTGGTTGGAATGAAAGCTTTGCAAAAGAATGAACTGATCAGAAACTGGCATGAATACATAAGCTAGAAAAACATGATTTGGAGGAACTTTGCCACTTTTCACCAATGTCCTTAAAACATTTGAGTGTGAATGTTCTCTGGAGACTAAACATATGGCTATTTCTCAAGAGAATTAAAAACAAGTTAAAAGCAATACTGATACAGCTCTTGTAAGAATAAATTCCTCTTTGTGGGACCTATGTTCTACTGTTTTCCCCCACTCTTCCCCTCTCAGTTTTTCTGTCATAGTCTCATGTAGTCCAGGCTGGCCTTCAACTAACTCCTAGTGATGCTGAAGATGACCTTTAAACTGTCAATCCTTTTGCCTACATCATGTAAGTGCTGGTATTATAGGAATGCACCACCAAGCTTGTCTTCACTTTTCTTTTTTAATTGTTATTAAAAGAGATGTTGTGTTAAATCAGAGATGGATATCTTATATCTGGATTATGTATAATCATTGATAAGTGCAGACTAATAAAGAAGATAGACTAAAAAAATCAGATGGTAGTTAGATCTTTTTAAGTGTTATTTAAAATGACAGACACACCCAGAAATGACGATGACCAGAACAATTTGAGAACATTGTGTGCTAGTAAAGAAGCAGGGCTGACCATGGATAGTAAAGACTCTAGAGAGTTGTAATCTTATAGAATGGAATTTAGTGGGGTGTGGTAGGGGGAGCTTAAAGATAAGTGAAAGACAAAGAAGCAAATACAAAAAAGCATACAAATGTAATGCAACTTCCACATAGAAGACGTATCAGGGGGAACTGTTTATACACACAAAGATTCTGTATGTGCACACATTTATTCTTGAGAGAGCCTCAAGAAAGCAAGATATAGAAAACGAATTAAAGCAAGCAAAAAGTTCAATAAATTTACAGAACTCTTTATAAATGGAACATATACACTCACTGACCTTAATGAACACTCTGAGAAGAATTGAAATGGATCATATACATGATATATATGCATACAGAGACAGAATACTGAAAGACAGAGAGAGGGAGAAAGGCTATTCCACCTGAGTTATTTGCTCTGTTTAGTCAGTAGAGCAGGGCAGCTAAGATTTCAGAAGACATAATTCATCCCATTGATATGAAAATGTAACTGAAGGGAAACTGAATTTCGGTACATTTGAGATATGAAAAGATTCTGTAGATGATTGATATCCTGTCATTATTTTATGGGCTCCATTTGCTATTTTAGAATGTAAACTTTTGCAAAAACAAGAATAACCATATACTGTATGTTTTACTTTGTGTGGGGTACAGTGCATTTCTGTTTTGCTTGCTCAGCATTCATTTCTTCCTGGATCTGGAGATAGATGCTAAGATTTGAATGACCACTTATTGCTCATTCTTGATTTCCAGTTCATCTGGGGCTGGATAAATCTCCACATCCTTGCATATTCATATGGCTCAATATTAACTGCCCAGAGTCCTAGTTCATTTGATTCAAGTTCAATGAATCAGAGTCTATCCTGAATGTTTTTAGTGAGGTTCTTGGAAAACACTCTTTCTACTGCGGTTGTTAAACTGATTAAAGATCGATATTATTGCCAACAGTAGCCTTAGCTTGGAGAGGGGTTTTGTGAGAAGGAGTGTTTGGGAACAGCATAAACAAACAACTAGAAGTCAAATTGTGGCTACAAGATAGCCTAGGTTCTGCTGAGATGGCTCTCCAGACTCTTTGTGTGCTCTCTTTCTGTCTCTCTGTCTCTCTTTCTATCTCTCTCTGTCTCTCTGTCCCTGTCTCTCTCCCTCTCTCCCTCTTTCCAACTCCGCGTCTCCTCCTCTCACCTCTCCATCCCGCCCCATGTGTGTTCTGCTATGCTATAGACAGCTTTCTCTTGTTATTCTAAAAACTCTGTTTGAGACAGCTAGCTTTCTGCCTGACACAGCTTTCTCTGCTAGTAAAAATTCTAAAAGGTCTCTGGATAGCTCAAGGGTTTTATGACAGACACACCCAGAAATGACGATGACCAGAACAATTTGAGAACATGGTGTGCTAGTAAAGAAGCAGGGCTTCTTTACCAAAGTCAGATAATTGCCATATTTAAAAAAAAAATCCTGGATCCTCTGACCAAGTCAAAAATCCTGTTAGGAAAAAATTCTAAATTCTTGGTCTTTCCTATCAAAATCAGAAAGCCAGAAAAAAAATTCTAAAAGAGCTGTATTTGCTCTCTCGATTCTCTGAATAAAATAAGAGATCTTGTTATCAAAAAATTCTTGGAAGCTGTTTTCACTCTCTAGAGATCTCCAGATAGCTCAGCTCTCCCTAGAGAAAATTCTAAAGGAGAACTGTTACGGCCTTTTACTAGCTCATCTCATGTAGATCAAAAGCACAGCTTTTTATTTATATATCAACTCAGTTATTTATTCCAGGTTCCCATTTGATTAACCTATGAATCAGTATCCCATGACCCCAGCCCATTGATTCTTAGGAGAAAGCAAGTACATTTTTTTTTAATGTTGCAAAAGAATTCAGAGATTCGCCTGCCTCTGTTAGGCACAGACAAGTAACTAGCTGGGTGAGATCCTGCCCTAGAATTACCATTCCAACCATACCTGAACCTATGTTAAATCTGTCCTCAGCTGACCTTGAAGGCAGGAATCTACCTGCATTTCTATCTGTCTGTTTTTGTACCTTTCTGACAAGCTGACTCATAGTATAGCTGCCTCTGTTCCTTTAGGTCTGGGATGCTCCTTATACAATTCATATTGTACCCTTATGTTTTCACATAGTTGAAAAATTATATATTTGAACTCATGTTTTTAGTGTTCTTTCCACAGCCTTGAGGGCTGTCCTTAAGGTCCCAGAGTTTACCATTTTGTTGAGATATCAGCCATACTTCTTTGCCTCCCGGACCCAGGCTGTCTCTGATTTTCACGAAGTCCTCAACATTAACAGGGAAGACATTCCTTGAAAGAGGAACATAAAATATATACGTTATTATACAAATAAGCATCACACTCACAGCAGCCATCAACACTTGTGGAAATCCACACCTGTCGGCCATGTCCCCAGGGGCAGGAGTCATGTCACTCTGCCCCACCACAGCCATGCTGGACAATGCATATTATAACATACAAGTTGCCACAGGGAAGATTCTTACTATCAATGAAACCAATCCATGATTCTTTAAAGCACAAATCCATTCAAGTAGCCAAATCACTTGGAATTACTAGTATTTCTGAACTCATTACCACTGCAGCAAGAGAAAAAAAAGATTTTATTTTTCTAAAATCACAAATCATTGTTTTTTATCTATAAAGTACCTTCCTATTCTTTACCTTTATGATCAACCCATTAACTATGTCTTCATCAGTCAATAAAAATCTCTAATACCCTAATTATTTGATTTTTAATCAATGTAATTATTGGACAGGAATAATGATATATGTAAAACATTGAATTTATTGAAAAAATATTTTAGTATTCTTTTATATTTTGATACACTTAAGTTTCCCTCAAATACTGTAAAATGATTTTATTGGTGTATTATTCAATTTTAGTAACATTAAATCTGCTGAATATGTGTGGCAGTGGGTGGGTATGGATATGTATGTCTGTCTTCTAAAAGTATGATTGCATATTGTTTAGTAGGAAAGTGATAATAGCCCTTCCACCAGCACTCCCTTCTTTTTATTCTCCCTTCCCCATTTTAGTAAGTTTTTTTCTGTCAGTGGTCTGTGACACTAAGAACAGTTTAGTGTCCAAGTTACATTGATGAGAAAGAATTCACAATGGCTGGATCAGGTGCTCTGATTTCTACTAAGCCACAGAGAGGACCCGGGCTAAGGACTACATGGAGGAGAATGACTAAAGGAGAAACTTAGAAATCATCAAAGCAGTAACTGAACAGCAAGAAGAACCAGAAAAGGAAGAAGCAAGTTGTAAGGTAAGTACTGAAAGCAAACTCACCTGGGCAGAAGACTCATTCCTCAAACTGCAAGAGCATCTTATAGTCCTCAGATACTTTCAGTCTTGCTGGAATTCTGGCTGGTCTGAGAGACTGCTTGTATTGAGGAAGAAACTCATATAGTCTGGTCCTCAAACCCCAGTAGAAGAGTTTCCACAACAGCACTTGCTAAGCCCTATCTCACTTTGAAGGCTATTGGCCAGGGCTTTGCTGTTACTTGATGGCTTATGCCTATGCTTGCTTTAGGGTTCAAAGGACATCCCAACCATCTTGTAGTTTCAGGAACAAATACCATAAACTCAATATTAAGTTTCTCCTTAGACTGGTAACTAGGAAAGACCTTTTCCCCAGCCAATAGCTTTAGGAGAGTGGGTATTAATGCCAATAGCTTGCGATTATCTCTATGTTATCTAGAACCTGAAAATTTATCAACTTCATCACACAGTTTCATAAGCACAGCTACAAATGCCTAAGAGCTTGGAATCATCTACACTTACTTGACTGCCACAATAAAAGTTTGCTCCCAACTGTACTCATGGGATTTCAGTTGCATGTCTAGAGTTACATATACTGGTTCACTGCTATTGGGAAGTTGCAGAATTCCATGAAGGTGACTACATTTAGCCCTACCCTCAAGTACCAACTACATTCATTTTGAATTTAGTCTAAAGTCTTGAGTCTGTGGTTTCTGCTACCAAAATCTTAGTATCAGGCTTTCTCTGGGAAAGTCTGTATCTGTGTCTATACCTCACACACTCCACAGAGCTCAAGGACAGTGAGTAACTCCCAGCCTAATTCAAAAGACTAGGCCTCTCTGTCTCCCCCACCCACCCTCCCCCTCTTTCTCTCTTCACATGTTCCCTTTGATTCGTCCCTTTGACTCTTAGCTACAGCCTCCAACTCAAGGGCAAGATGGCTGCAATCCCCTAGCCTCCACTCTCTGCCCATCCCGCAGCCCCACAGAGAGGGCTCCTTCACAGCTAACAGCTGCCTTTTAGGATGCAGCGCCTGCTGTGAACCTCATTCTAAGACTCTTTCCCTTGGACAAAATTTTCCCCTCTCCTTTGAGACAGTTTTCTTTCTTGTGGCTGAGAACCCTAGGCCAGGCCTGGACAAACTTTTATCTCTCTCTCTCAAGAGCACTGACTCCAAGCTCTAGTCCCCCAAGGGTCAATCTTTCTTGAGCCACCTGCTAGTGAAGGCTTCTCCGTTCTCCATCATTTGCAGCCAGCTGCAGCCATGTAGTTCAGCTGGTTTGCCTAAAGCAGAGGGTTCGACCCCTACTTGTTCCTTTCGCCTCTGTGTTCCTTAGACCCTCCTTCTATTTCTCTAGACTCATGGTCAGGTTTCAGAGTTCTTATTTTTTGTCATTTCTTGTGTCATGTCATTGGTTTCCCTCATAGAGTAGTCACTTCTTCCAATTACGTAGAGTAGCAATGATAGAAAAGGATGTTTTTGTTTAATTGGAGATATAGTATTAGCTAGGGAGTTCCTTGATACATGTTATAGATGAAAAGATAATTTAGAAGTGCAGTCTCATTATGATTGTTTTGGTTTGACTAATGTCAACAGTGTCTCTAAGTGCTTCAATAACTAACACTGCAAGGATCAAAGGACATTGCAGAAAAACTTCTAAAAATATGTATGTACTCAGGTAGTAGAGAATTGGGTACTGGTGGCATATGTTGATGGTAGCCATTGAAAGTCTCATTATTTCATTACAGAATGGGTTGCGGTTTTCCCTGAGTCTATGTGATAAACCATAAATAGCATTCTGGGTCTGTGTGTTGATTTGAATACGCTTGGCTCAGAGACTGGCACTATTAGGAGGTGTGGCCTTGTTCGAGTAAGTGTGTCGCTATGAGTGTGGACTTTAAGACCCTCATCCTAGCTTCATGGAAGCCAGTCTTCCCCTAGCTGCCTTCAGATGAAGATGTAGGACTCTCAGCTCTCACTGTACCATGCCTGCCTAGATGCTGCCATGCTCCTGTCTTGATGATAATGGACTGAATCTCTGAACCTGCAAGCCAGCCCCAATTGATTATTGTCCTTATAAAAGTCGCCTTGGTCATAGTGTCTCTTCACAGCAATAAAACCCAAATCAAAACAGTCTGTGACACCAATACTTATAGACTAGAGATTTTGGAGTATGCATAGACCTTTTTCAGAGGTTCTATAGGGTGATATAAGTGTTCTTTGGGCTTGTGATACTGGTAGCCATTTTCAAACAAATTTGTACCTAGAAGTACCCACTCTAAGTTCCAAAAACCAAGCACAAATATTTTTAGGACTTTGGGACCAGTATCTATGGTCCTGTGACTGTAGAAAACACACACACACACACACACACACATACACACACATAAACACACACAATACACACACACACAGAGTGGGATGGGATTGTATTAATTCTCTAGCTTTGGCATGTGAGGGAATGATGTTTGTATCTGTCCTGCTGGACAGGACGATAGTGCTGTAGAATATGAAGAACAGCTTCCACAGTTTCTTCAAGTCTACCACGTGACCAAGGCCTGTGTCATTGTAAGCGAAGAGCTTCTGGGAATGGATGGGTTCTAACCCCAGCATCACAAGGTAAGCTTGATTGATATCAGAGGCTTTTGTACCAGATGCAGACCTGAGGGTGGGTCATGTGATAATCAAGGTCATTAGGAAAAAATTGCGGTAATATATGACAGCTAGATCTACTAGATTGGCCTACGGAATATGTGCTGGGTAGTCCAGTAATGGCTGCTGCACTCTGGAGAGGCTGCAAAACAACTAGCCGGGTGGTTTATGAAGCATTCACATCTGATTTTCATCTGTCATGTTGGGACATTAGTTGTGCATCAGTAGAACCCACTAGTACTTTTATTATCGTGAAAGAAAATAACAACAACCACAACAACAGTGGGTTGAAAAGCCACCAGAGGCTAGTGGCCATACAAAGAAAATACAGAATGTCAGTATATAGAAGTAAAAATATAACATAAATATAAACATTAAATAACATAAACGTAAAATATAACATGCTTAGAAGGGATATAGATGATGGTGTAAATGTTAGTGAATTTACCACAATCCCCTACTGTCCTGTGCTCTGGGACTCAGCTTTTCAGGATTAGGGGAAAGCGCTCAATTTTCTTGTTGACTAGAACACAAGGAAAAGAGCTCCAGATGAATTTTAACTGGCTAATGACAGATTTTATGACTGAGGCATGAAAATTGTGATTAACTTGTAATGAGAGTGGTGTTCTAAATACCTGAATGATTTCAATCCAAATTCACTAACAGGTAGACAGGAACACCCTAAGTACTGTGTACCATGAGAGCTGCGGGCTTTGTGATTTCACACAACCTTTCTACATAGAAAGCCAATAAGTAACGAGCCTGCATAACAACTGGTACTAAAACCCATCTCAAAGTGCACATTATTTAATGCATATTAATAATTTTAGGAATATATAATTTTGTAGGTGACAGATACTATTTTTACAGCTGTTTTCTAGAGAAAGAATAAGATTCTCTTCATTAAAGACTAATGAGTGACATTACATTTAAGTATTCACATTAGATATGCTTCTTTGAATTTAATGATGGGGCAATGAGGCCTTTAATTAAATACTCAAAAATCTCCACAGGGAGAAACAAAATAAATTTATCTATAATTTAAAAAAAATAATGAGATCCATCTGTTATATAATCAGATTTTTAAAATTTTTAGATCATTCAATCTATTACCAATGTAACTCTGAAATCTTAGTTCTTGATGTCGTAAAACTTATTGGCACAACAAAATAAGTAATATGGTAATTCGCATTTTATTTGTTATGTTTTTGTTTCTATACCTTTTATGTTCACTATGGGGTAATAAAAGATTCCCCAAAACCCATTGGTTGTTCTTTAATTCACTGTTATAGTTAATTACAATATCCCACAATAGTAGTGAATCTTAAAGCAATAACAGAAGGAAAAATGATCATAAGATTAAAGATTGTTATCTAGAAATTGGATTATAACCAGTTCTTTATAATATGACCTGCTTAAATTAGCTTTTACAACTTTAATACCTGGATATTCATTTATTCTGTTCTGGAGTTGATTATGTATTTATTAAGAATATAGAATATAATTAAAGTTATTAAAATTAAAACATTAAAATAGAAACACAGTAATGCTAGTAGACTTTTAGGAGAAAGTACATGTAAGTGAAATTCTTCATACAAAATGCTTTTTAAAAGGGATTTAATTCTTGGTAAAACTCATCAATAAAGAACAGAATAACTAACATTGCAACCGGTCAATACATACCTGAGACATTTACTTAAAGTTTCACTTTGTTCTTAGCTATTGATACTGTGGCTTTTAGTTAAGGGTCATCATTGCACAAATATTAAAGAGCATAGCAGAATGTCCCCTTTTTAAATTATGGGACGTAAATGCTTTGTGCGATGGGAAAGGAAAAATAGTAACTCCCTCACAGTCCATTTTGATGGAGTTATGATAAAAATTTTCATTAGACACAGGTTTGTAAAAGCTACTGATGTGGGACTAGATAAAAGTAGATGAGGCTCTAAGAGGATGCTAGAATGCTCACGAGAGGATGCTAATTACTGGTGCATGATTGTTCTAGTTTTCATGGATATCAGGTTTAATCTATAGCCTGCTTTAAGAGTTTCTGATGAGAACTTCCATTGAAAAATACAGATAGAAGAGGGTGTTTTCTGGCAAGGAGAAGTAAGAATTTGGGGGAAAGAAATTTACTCCAAAATAAACAGGAAAATATAATTTCTAAAACTGTCATAACTATATGTCCATTTGAGTTACAGTAGGAATTTTACAGACTTATATTGATGTACTGTGATGAAGTTATTATGGGGTGTGAAATAAAATCTAAAATAACTCAGTTAAGAATGAGGTAGGTAGCTCACTTAGTATCATCTGTAATCCCTTTAACACAACCCCAGTGTTATATATAGACTCAAATCTGTTTCATAGAATTTCTACCCAATAAAATAAGAATGGAATGTATTTAGTTCAAGTACATTATAATAAAGGGCAAATCAACATGAAGTATACTGCCAGCAACATAAATTAAAATTAGGTCTTATCTGTTTCCTTTTATATTTCATGTGATTAAAATGTTTTATATACATATATATTTTTAATTTTGGAAAGTACACTGTTGTTTTGAGTTAATATCTTTGCACATTATTAGTTTTCAAACATCCTGATTCTACTATTCACTAGACATTTATTTCTCTCACTAATCTATTAAAAAATGGACTGTTCTTTTAAAGTATTTCCTAGTTTACCTGGACATTGGGCAGCTCCTGAGGCTGAGTCACCAACCAAAGAGAATATGTGGCCTGGTCTGAGGCCCCCAGCACACATGTGGCAGAGGGCTGTCTTGTCTGGGTTTAATGAGAGAGGATGTGCCTGTAGATTCTTGATTCCTCAGGGTGGAGAGACACCAGGAGGATACTTTCAGAGGTGAAGGGGAGGTAGATCTGGGTAAGAACACTTTGAGGGACATAGCAGGAAGGCATGCAACATTTGGGATGTAAATAAATAAAGTAATTTAAAATATAAAACATTTAATAGCTACTAAAGCTAAAACACTAACTTAAAACCAAACTTAAATATCCTAAAATATTTAAGCTTTTACACATAAAACAAGTAGGAAACATATATCTCAATACTAAAATTTCATCACTTGTATTAAGCACTTAAATATTATATATGCCATTAACTACATCAAATAATTATGTTAAAATTACAAATTTAGATACAGTAGATAGAAAAATAGTCTAGGTTATTGAGTCAGTGATACATTACATAAGTGACTGTGCTATCAGTATATCATTCTGAGTTTTTGTTTTATGTAAAAATACTTTCTGTTGTTCCTGGCCATAGCATGATTGTTTTTTAAAGAAAAATTATTACATAAAAATTGATAACTTCTTTGGGAGAAAAAAAAACAGTTTCATGAACAGTTGTCCATGTTCTAGTAGTTTGTCCTAAACACATGCAATCATGCTTTGTGCACTCAGTGTTTGTTACAAAGCAGACTGCAAGAAATTGGAATGAAAAAATGATGGCAGTATAGGAGAGTGATTATAGGGGCTGGATATCAGGGTTATATTTGATTAAAACACTTTATATAGGAATTCTCAAAACAAAAACACAAAAAAGGAAGAAGAAGCATTACCATTAACTAGGTTCTATCAGCTCAATACTGCTAGTCACCCATCACACTGATAATACACCCGTATATAATACCAATACTGTACCCACAAAGGTTTAGACCACTGGCTCATGATAGTTTGGGGAGTGAGTGGTGTGCATACCTTTTTGTGGTTTTTCTCCCTCAGGTGTTTCAAAAAACGGGTGCTCATAAACATGGAGATAGCTTTCTGGGCTCTCTTTATGTAATGTGGTTTTGTTCTGTGTGCTTTGAGGTTTGTAGCTTTATATTAAGGTTAGAATCAGTGTTACTTCCCCAACTTTGTTCTATTCTGGCTCTCTTGATAGTCAATATGAATTCTAGGATGGATTTTCTCAATCTGAAAAAAAAAATTGCTTTGGTGATTTGGGTAGGAGTTGTAGTGAATCTGTAAGTCAGTTTGGGATCAGTACATTTTATAAAGCTATTTATAAATAGTTGTAGGTCCACATACACTTGTAAGAAATAATAGACAGATCCTTATGTATTTTATTCCATTTTCCCCAGTGGTAACTGCTTCCGAACTACAACATCAAGCCACATCATCCATATTTGATACAGATCTCTTCCATGCCCAACACATTTCCACTACCATCAGGAGCCATACTGTTAGCAACCACACCTCCCTGACTCCTCTACTCTTCATCTACATCCATTACATAAAAACAAAACTTTTCTAGAAAGATCTTATCTTTCTCTATTTGCATAATGTTGCTAGCCTCAAGAATACCGTGTAAATGGAATTATAAAAGTATTTAATTTCGTTTGCCTTTTTCTTCCCTTTTCTGTTCATTTATTTTTTTATTGGATGTTTTATTTACATTTCATATGTTATCCCCTTACCCCATTCCCTGCCCCTGCCCAGGAACCCCCTATCACCTCACCCCTCATCCTGCTTCTCTGCGAATGTGCCCCTACCTAACCCCCACTCTCACCTCTCCACCCTCGAATTACCCCACACACGTCACCCAGCCTTCATGGGACCAAGGATCTCCTCTTCCACCTATGCCCGACAGAGCCCTCCATCCTTATATACATAGCTGGAGCCATGGATCCCTCCCTATGTGCTCCCAGGCTGGTGGTTTAGACCCTAGGGGCTCTGGTTGGTTGGTATTGTTGCTCTCCAAATTGGTCTACTTTCTCAGTTTGATCATAGGCTTGACTCTATCCTTTGGTTTGGGATTATTGATCAGTTTTCTTTGTATTTCCATCTGGGTATTGAATCTCTCAAATGGTTTTATTTTAGTAATTTTGCCTTCTGAAATTCCATTCACTTATTTTTTTTTTATTTTTCTAACCATCAACTATTTCTTTGTCGAGGTTCTTCCTTCCTTCCTTCCTTCCTTCCTTCCTTCCTTCCTTCCTTCCTTCCCCTCCTCCTCCTCCTCCTCCTCCTTCTTCTTCTTCCTCCTCTTCTTCTTCCTTTTCTTCCTCTTTCTCTTTTCTTTTTGGTTGCTTTCAATTGGATTACAATTGTTGCATGGCATTTTATTATTGCTTTTTGAAAATTCATCAGGTAATTCTACTCCATATTCTATACTTCCTGAAACTATTAGCCATGTTTCTTCATTCAGCTTGAAATATTCCCTTTCTTGGTGTGGTGGATGACATGTTGAATCACTGACATATCTTCTTAGAATGTAAATGCCAAGAAAATATGACAAAATAGCTGTCTCTTCCCCTGTTTCAGGTAGTGACAGGAGAAAAGGATAGCATTTCATCATCATGGGCAGGTAAGAGTAAATGTCAAATATAAGAACTAGGAGTGGATACAGATCTGAACAACTCTGTGCAGTTAGGTCAATTACATTCTCTTTAGCTTCCACAGATACCTGTTTCTCAGGAGGAATAGGGATGGCTCTTCTGTGTTGCTAATAGACCTGCAATGAGAAGGTGAATGGGCTAAGGGATTGTCCAATGGGATGTGTTTAATACAAGAGAGAGAGGAGGCATGTTTTATCATAACTGGGTAGAATTAAGAGTCTAGATTTTCTATCTATCCTTTACCAATATCTTGATTTTTGATTATCACTGGCTGTCTTTGCTTCAATAAGTAAATGAAATTTTTATCTTTCTATTTGTCCTTTTACTGGTACCATCCTAGTGATGATGAAAAATAGATTTCACATTCTTTTTTTTTCTTCTAATTTTATTTATTTATTTTTTAAGTTCAGATTTTATCTCCTTCCTGGCCTACCCTCTGACTGTTCCACATTCCATACCTCCACCTGTCCTCCACTGGACCACACCTGTCTCCACAAGGATGTCCCCATCCCCAGTCCACCAGACCTCCCCACTTCCTGGGGCCCTCCAGTCTCTTGAGGACTAGGTACATCTTCTCTAACTGAGTCTAGACCTGGTAGTCCTCTGCTCTATATGCGTTTCGGGCCTCATATCAGCTGGTGTATGCTGCTTAGTATCTGAGAGATCCTAGGGGTTCAGGTTAGTTGAGACTACTGGTCCTCCTATAGGGTTACTCTCTTCTTCCTCAGCTTCTTCCAGCTTTTCCCTATTTCAACCAGAGGGGTCAGAAGCTTCTGTCCAGTGGTTGGGTGTAAATATCTGAATCTGACTCTTTCAGCTTCAGTCATGATAGACCTCTTTTTGTGACCACACCATAGCCTCAGTAATAATGTCAGGCCTTGGTGCCTCCCCTTGAGCTGGAACCTAATTTGGGCCTGTCACTGGACCTCAGTTTCCTCAGACTCTTCTGCATTTTTGTCCCTGCAGTTCTGTCAGACTTGAACACTTATGGGTCAGAGTTTTTAAATGTGGTATGGAAACCCCATTCCTCACTTGATGCCCTGTATTTCTGCTGGAGGTGTGTTTGAGAAGTTCCCTCTCCCAACTGTAAGGCATTTCATCTAAGGTCCCTCCCTTTGAGTCCTGAGAGTCTCTCACTTCCCAGGTCTCTGGTATACTCTTGAGGGTCCTCCCAACCTCCCACCTCCCTAGGTTGCCTGTTTCCATTTTTTCTTCTGGCCCTCAGGGTGTCAGTCCTGTTCCCTCTACCTAATACCTGTTGTTCATGTTCCCCTCTTCCATTGAGAGTAGCTTCAACTATCTATTAACTATCTTTTTTTTGGAATCACTTCACAAAATTCTTTCCCCACCATACTCTTTCAGGCTCTCCTGCATTCTCTCAGTTACTCAAATCTTGCATTATATAAATTGTTGTACCTTTTAAGTCCTCTGTGTCTGAACATTCTTTCCTATCATCTTCTCTAATTATTCATTCATTCTGATCATTTAAATATCAGTTTCAATGCTGCTTCCCTCCCAAAGTTCTTAGTGACCTGATATTATTATTTAGATGTCTTTATTTTGATTATTGCAATTCATTTGCAATTACAGTTTTATTACTAAAGTCTAGAAAAATTGAGAGCAGAAGGCCAAATACATAGACTGTTTGAACTCATGACTTATTCTAAGAATATAGCATTTAGTAGAGGCTTATCAAAATATGCAAGGAAAGTAATGTCATCGTGTTGGCAGAGAAGACATCGCTCTATTTAGAATCAAAGATCATAACCTTAAAATTGGTGTAAATATATTGGATTTAAAATACTATTGCATTTAATTCTAAGCAACTAGAAAGAAACCATGATAATTTTACATTACAGTTGACATAAAAGAAAAAAATCAGGAAACTAAGGGTCCTGTTTAATGAGAAAATTGAGAAGAGTCAGACCATTAGACAAGACCAAAGTATATTATCACACAGATACAACACCAATGGATTCACAAGCCATCTGTTCTGCCATCTAAAGCCAATTAAATTAAAAAAAAGAGCAATTAAGAAACAACCATCACCCTAAAGTCTGATTCAAGAATAATTTGGTAGTAAAAACTATAGCTATTACAAATATGCTTAATTAGGAAGGACCTGAATAAAAGTCTACAAGTCATTAATGTAATGTTGAAAGAGTGCAACATGATCCATGAATATCATTAGAAAAAATTACCAAGGTGTAACTGTCACATGGAACATTCTATTAGACTAATAAACACATATAATGTAAAAGGGTGGGTAGCATTTAGGTTACAATTTCAGAAAAATTCTAACACACTTGTATATTAAACACTAATTTATTTTCTTGAAAAGTGGAAAAAGCAGGTAATATAATTCTTTATCCTATTTTGTGTTCTCAACATTTATCTTTCATATAGCCTTTAATAAGTTCCCAGTTGATTATTTAGTTTTCAGCACAATAACAGAATTGCTGAAAGCTTCTAATGATAAAGTGCTGAAGTGGAGACAACCTTTGCTTTTATGTGCATGAGTTATGTTCATATATCATAAATCATGTTCACATTCATATCGCATTTGAGTTTTTAAGAACCTGTTCGTAGAACTCTGGGGGTAGCATGGCTTAGTAGATGAATAAAAAGTCAAGTTGGATAAGGTAGGCAATTGACAATGATCACATAGTTCTTAATTACTATAGCCTGGAAATTCTTCTCTATTCTATTTGGCAATTCTTTTATATTTAGTAATTATATTAGGAACACAATGATTCTGGTAGAAAACAATACTTATATGGAGACTCTTACAAAAATATTATCTCTAAGGACAAATTTCCAAGTTTCCATTAAAATATACTAGTTATGCATAATAATGGTCCCCTTATAACCTTTTCATAAAGGTGTATATTGCATTTTGATTACAATCATCCTACATTACCATTGTATTGCTTCATGTCACTTAAGTGAAACCCACTCTTTTCAATGTGCCTAATTCTACATTTTTGTACATCTTATATTTTTATGTGATCAAATTAATTGCATTCAGGTTGCTTGCAAAAGCATGAAGGGTGATTTACAGAAATCAGAAACAACTTTTTAGTTTGCTCCACCATTGAACAAATGTCTCTCCCTTCTCCAGGAACAACTAACTGTATATAGATCCTAGGAGAAAGGTAGGATGTATGAACCCCTCTTTATTCCATGATTGAAAATCAGCAGGCCCAATATGCAAATCTTATGTAGGTGAGCACAGCTGTAGAAACTTCAAGAGAGCCACAGCCATAGAAGCTTGAGAAGGAAAAACGTATTTCTAATTTTCTAGCCATACAGGAGTAACTGGCACAAATAATGGAAGTGATAGTCATATGGTTTGTACATCAAAACTCTAGTTTCATGATCAAGATTCTTCAGTGGAAGAAACAGTAACATATTTTAAAATTATACAATATTTAGGCAAATGAGACAGTCTCCTAATATTCTAACATTTTTTTAAAATCATGATTAGATAATTCATTAATATTACGTTTGCTTATTACAGATGAATCTATTCAGTCTGTATCCATGAAAGGAATGCCTGTGAAACATGAATGTTTTATGATGTACTCTTTTGAAATTGATGCACAACATAGTTTTAGAACAATGCTATCGGAAACCATTAAGTTTTCGGAAGATGATTTTAAAATAGAATAAAATAAAAATATTTTGAAGTTTCAAAGATTTATAAAAATTTAGTCTTCTTAGTCGTAGTATGAACTTTTATCATCTAAATTTATGATATATTGTTAAAATGCGTGTAGTTATCAGAGAAATATAAAAATGCTCCTTGGAAACTTCAGCTTCTATCTGCCATGAAGGCTAAGATCAATAAAACATGTGAGAGCTGATGCTGGTGAGGATGTGAGGCAAAGGGAGCATTCATTCTTTGTTAGGAGTACTGCCAGCTTGTACAGGCAGTATGGAAATCAGCGTGGCCATTCCACAGAATGATTAAAATCAATGTATCTCAAGATATACCCAATGGTCATATCATCCTAACCAAAGAGACACTTGCTGAACCATGTTCGTTGCTGCACTATTCCTAATAGTTCAGAAATTGGAAACAACCTAGATGTTTCTCAAAAGAAGAATGGTTAAAGGAAACATGTAAAATTACACAATGGTGTATTACCTAACTGTTAAGAAAAGAAAGATATCATGACATTCACAGTAAAATAGATGGAACTAGGAAAAAAATCATTCTTTCTGCAGAACCAGAAAGACAAATATTGTATGTACTTGCTTATATTTGATAATAGCTGTTAAGTCAAAGGTAATCAAGCTACAATCTATAGAACCACAGAGGTTAAGTTAAAGTGAGAGACTGGTGGAGGGTAGATTTCCCTAGGGAAATGATATAGAATAGATTAGGGTGGATGAGGAGTGCTGGAACATGACGATCAAGTAAAGAAGGCGAGGTAAAGAGATGACAAGAGAGAACCCCATAGAAGAGATAAAGAGATGAAGTAAGGGAGAGAGACAGCTAAAAGTAAGGGATGTTAGGAATGGTCATCTGGAAACCTAATAGTATAGAGCTTCATTAAATATATATAGACTGTGTGCAACACTCAGCACTAATTGGGATGCTTCCATCAAATTCCTTCCCTCAGAGCACAGGGAACCCCATAGAAGAGGAGGAAGAAAGAGTGTGAGTCAGAGGAAATGGAATACACCAAGAGAATAAGGCTCTCTAAATTAACACAAGCAGAATTCATAAGAACTTACGACTGAGGCAGCTTTCACAGTGCCTACATGGGTCTGCACCAGTTGAGGTACTAGAGCTGAAAGAAATAGACATATGTCCCTCAACTCTAACCCAGAAGCCACCTGTAATTGATAACCACTGCAAATATAAGTTCAGTTTTCTTCATGAGTGTCTTATTGTGGAAACAAATTACTCTTATGGGTAAGCTACATGCCAGTAGATGAACAAAATTAAAATGAACTCAGTGGCATCTTTGGAGGTTCCTTATCTTATGTTGCATCAGGGTTATTCCTTTTTGTTTTAAATTTTATATTACTTTTATTTTTGTTTTCATAAACACACACACACGTATATACTGTTCTTTATTTCTACCCCTACAGGTCCTTTGTGTCAATATTATGCTTCCAGCTTAGTGTTTTATGAGACTCCTGGGTGTGTTAGTGTCTCTATTTCTTTTCTTTGATTCCTTCCTTTCTGATTGTTTGTTTTGACTAATTCTGATTGCTACTTTTTGTTTTAATCTTATTTTTTTATTATCCTTTAGAAACCTGTTTTTCTTTTTTCTTTTTAAATGAAAGGCAGGGCAGGGATAGAGCCAGATGAGAGTTGGAAGATGGGAAGTAAAGAGGAAACTGTAGTCATGACATACTGTATGAGAAATAAAATGTATTTCATTCATTTCTTTTTAAAAGGAAAATAATAAAAAATAAATAGCATAGTTATTTACAACCTACTCTTAAATCAATGGAATACTGGATCTTAGGAATTTATATCAAGAATTAAGTAATTACTACTATTTTCTCTATTTCCCCAGTGTTTGCCACCCTCTTCTCTACTTTAAAAAACAAACAAACAACAAACGAAAAACAGAATAAGGAGAATCAACAGTGATGTTATCTTCTGGTACCACAATTGTCTACTCTGTGTTTATAACTAAAGCATAGGCTTGTGTTAAGATGACATCTGGCCCACCATCCCTGAGGCAGGCTCTACAACTTCCCTCTGAAATAGCTATTAAGACACAGAAAACTCACAGCATCACAGAAATTAAGACTGACAGTCTATCGCTAGAAAATGGTCGAATTTCTACTAACTATAAAGTCAGAGAATTGGATTGAGACGGGAAATGTGGTTTCATGAAAGAGAATAGTCTCACATTACTGGAAAAAAAAAAAAGGAGCAAGATGTTTGTATTCCTCAGGTCCCTTTCTCTCTTTCTTTCGCTTCTCTTACATTTTTGACATCACTTCTGCCCTGTAAATCAAGCTGAGATCTTAAAGAACAACCATGATCTTTATCTTTCATCATACCACATCATTACCATTGCTGTTAACGTTTCAGTCCTGTTCATGATAGCCATGAGATAGGATGTTAGAGGAGGGAAGTATCATAAGAGGTGTAATTCTATACATGCTGCAATAAAACAGTAGAGTTGAAGGTAAAGAAAGAAAAGATTTGGGGGTAACAAGTACAGGAGATTCTAATCTGCTATGGTAATTTGTAGGCAAGGTACTCTAGGATGTAAGATGAAGGGCTCTCATTTGATAGAAAAGACCTCAGGAACCTGGCCAAGAATTATGCATTGTAATTTACTATTCATATCTAGGACTAAGATGAGGACTAGATTTATGGGTAATAGAACATTAGCTCAGGCCACGTTTATTCTCCTCATTGGTTAACACTGTAAAAAGGGTAGAGCCTCACAGGTAACAGAAGAAAGGACAAAATGATCCATGTTCCATTACCATCTAAAAAGGGAAATTAGAAAATCTGAAAACACAGAAGCTAGAACAGGATTCTAGAAAAAAAAAAGGAAAAGTCTTTAAAAATTATTTATTTTTAGCTTCTTTGAGTCTGAGTATTGTAGCATGCTTATCCTGATGTTTGTCTGTTTGTTGCCTTGTTTTGTTTTACTTGTTTTTGTAGTACTATTATATCAATATTAGAGATTATTGAATTTTTGTACTTACTTGCTTTACATCCACCCTCTCCTTCTTCTCTGATTGTGGGAGACCATCTCCCCGGAGAATTCACCCCCAACCCCCACTCCCAACCTCCCATCCCTTACCCCTGTACATTAAGTCTGCAAGGCTAGAGACATTCTTTCCTACTAAGGCCAGATAGGGCAGCCGTCTATAAGAACATATTCCACAGACAGGCTTCTGGGATACCCCATGATCCAGTTGTTCAAGACCCACATGAAAACATAGCTGCACATCTGCTATATATGTGTGGGGCAACCTAAGTCTACCCTGTGTGTGTTCTTTGGTTGGTGGTTCAATCTCTGAGAACCCCAAAGAGTGCAGATTTGTTGACTCTGTTTGTCTTCCTGTGAAGTTCCTGTCCCTTTCAGGGCCCAAAATTCTTCTTCCTATTCTTACATAAGAGTCCTCAAGCTCCATCCACTGTTTATAACTAGACAGGAATCCCAGTGAAGCAAGAAGGACACCACCACCCACATAGCTTTCTCTCTAAAGTTTATCCTGTCTACTAGAAATGCAAGGGACAGGGGATAGAACAGAGACTGAGTGACTGGCCAACCAATAACCTGCCAACTTGAGTCTTATCTCATAGATAAGAACCAATCACTAACATTATTAATAATACTTTGTTATGCTTGCAGACAGCAATCTAGCATGTCTGCCTCCAGAGGTTCTACCAAGCAGCTGATTCAGACAGATGCAGACACCTACACCCAAACAGTGAATGGAGTTTTGTCATTTTGTATTTTACAGCTTATGTCCATAAAGGTACAGACCATATGTGTCTTTTGGGGTCTGGGTTACCTCAGTCAGGATAATATTTTCTTTTTTTATTGGATGTTTTATTTATTTACAATACAGATGGCTAGTTCTATCTATCTGCCTGCTAATTTCATGATGTCCTTAAAGTTTTAATAGCTGAGTAGGATTCCATTGTGGAAATGTACCCCATGTTTTTTCTATTCTTTGGTTGAGGGATATCTAAATTGTTTCTAGTTTCTAGCTATTACTAATAAAGCTGCTATGAACATAGTTGAGGAAATGTCCTTTTGATATGGTATAGTAGTTTGGGGTATAGGGCCAGGAGTGGTATAGTTGAATCTTGAGGTCGAAATATTCCCAGTTTTCTGAGAAACTGGCCAATTGATTTCCAAAGTGGTTATATAAGTTTACACCCCCACCAGCAATTGAGGAGTATTCTCCATGCACTACATCCTCATCAGCATGAGGTGTCACTTCAGTTTTTGATCTTAGCCATTCTGATGTGTGTAAGATGGAATCTCAAATTCATTTTCATTTGCATTTCCTTGATGACTAAGGACATTAAACATTTCTCTAAGTGCTTATTGTCCATTAGAGACACAAATGTCAAGAATTCTCTGTTTAAATCTGTACATTACTTTTTAATTAGGTTATTTGGTTGTTCGGTCGCTAATTTCTTGAGTTCTTCATGTATTTTGAATATTAGTCCTCTATCAGATGTAGGCTTAATGAAATTCTTTTTCCATTATGTAATCTGCCACTTTGTCCTATTCAGAGTGTCCTTTGCCTTAAAGAAGTTTTTCAATTTCATGAGGTCCCATTTATTAATTGTTGATCTTATTTCTGAGCTTTTCATATTTTGTTCAGGAAGTTGTTTCCTGTACCAATGTGTTCAAGAGTATTTCCCACTTTCTCTTATATTAGATTTTGTGTATCCAGTTTTGTGTTGTGGTCTTCCTTCACTTGGACTTGCATTTTGTGCAAGGTCATAGATATGGACCTATTTATTTTCTTCTACATGCTACAGGCAAGCATATAGTTAAACCAGCATCATTTGATGAAGATGTTTACTTTTTTCTTTAGTATAATTTTGTTTCTTTGTCAAAAACTAAGTGCCTGGAGGTGTGTGGGCTTATTTTTTGGGTTTTCTAGTCTATTCCATTGATCAATCTGTCTGCTTTTTTTGCCAATACCATGAGATTTTTATTACTATTGCTCTGTAGTACAGCTTGAAATCCTGGATGGTGATACCTCCAGAAGTTCTTTTATTGTACAGGATTGTTTTAGTTATCCTAGGTTTGTTTTATTTCCATGTGAAGTTTGTATTATTCGGCCAAGGTCTATAAAGAATTGTGTTGGAGAATGCCTGAATATTATTGAGAAGAGGAAATAGGAATCAGTCATAGATTGAGGGAGGAAACTGAGTAGAAAAGAGGGTGGAAAGGAGAACAGACGGGATCAAGTATTGGGAGGTTGGAGGGAGAGAGAACTGGAATTGGTCAAGAGATAACATCTCGGGGACAAACTAAAACTTAATACAAGAGAAACTCCTAGAAATCTATGAGGGTGACCCAGGCTAAAACTCTTAGCAATAGGAAATATCAAACCTGAAAGACCACCTCCTATAACCAGGCAAAAAGGTTGGAGGACTCTAATCCACCTACAATACCATTGACTCACAATGTTTTCTGACTTCAGGATATACAGAGATAAAGATAGAGCAGAAATTGAGGGAATGTCCAGCTAATTATTGGCCCAACTTTAAACCCATACCATGAGAGAGAGCCCACTGCTGACACTAATAATGACATCGCCTGTAAGGAGCAGCCATTAGAAGATGGCGCTTGTTCCCTCTGTTTCAGGTGGAAAACAACTGCATTCAGGGTCGTAAACACCTGCTGTGAGCCTGCCTATCTTTCAGATGCAGCTCCTCACCCTCCCGAGCACTATGTAAATGAAGTTCTGCAAGAAGCACCAGTTAGACACTTACACACAGTTGTGATAACTATTTAAGCAGCACCCATTTCAGGCTTGGGGTCTTTCGCTTTACAATCAATGGTGTGTTCCCCAATAAAGTGCGTGAGGAAGGATCCTGTTGTTGCGTCATCCTTGCTGGCGAGGCGGGCGCAACAATCGCCCTGTACTGGTAGACAGAAACATAGCATAACTGTCCTCTGAAAGGCTTCACCTGAGAGCTGATGGAAACAGATTCAGAGACCCACAACTAAACAGTAGGTGGAGCTTGGGGAATTTTGTGGAAGAGGGGGAGGAAGGATTGATAGAACCAAATAGGTCATAGACAGTACAAGAAAACCTACAGATTCAATCAACCTGGTCTCACAGATGCTCATAGATACTGACTCACCAACCAAAAGCGTTCATAGGGGATCAAGTCCCCCTACACATATATTGCAGATGTGCAGTTTGGTAATTATATGGGATCTCAAACATCTCTGCCTTTGAATCCCTTTCCCATAACTTGGCTGTCTTGTCTAGGCTCAATACGAGAAGATGTGCCTAGTCCACTGCAACTTTATATGGCAAGGTGAGTTAATATCAATGGCAGGCCTCCCCTCCTGTTAGAAGAAAGGGAGGGCGATGGAGGGAGGTGAGGTTCGAAGAAGGGACTGGGAGGAAAGTAAGCAGGGGAATCTGCAATCCAGATGTAAAGTAAATAAATAAATTAATAAAAATAAATAAATTAAAAGAAAATGTGTCATAGTTTCATCTGTATCTATGTTGTGACAACTGATTTCCTTTGCTTTTACTGCATTTATATTTCTATAATAAGTTAGTTATGTTTCTTAACATATAGAGTAGCTTGGTTATTGTATTATTCAGTCATTTCTTATATGCATGAAATTGTGTCTTTATATATCTGTACCTATATATTTCTCCATTTTCAACTTTTTAATATAAATGCATATAATATACTATATGTAGTATATATATATTAACTGTAATATATATATGCATATATATTCAAGTATATGTTTACACTACGTTGGCCATCATGTCATTAATTTATTATAATAAATTACTTAAGCTAACATAGCTTGACATCTTTGGAAACTTACTACTCTATAGAACCAATATCTGCAAAATTGTGAATGTGATCACTGGCAAATTACAGTGCTATAATATTGTCCCAGCTTTATGTTATGAATAATAAATAATGATATTAATGCACTATACATATTTCTTTTGCATTTTTTCCAAACATATCAAATTTTCTAAAGAAATATGATTTAAGTATGTTTTTTATTGAACTCTAAAATATTCATTTGAGAAACTAAAAGAAGATACTCAAATAATTCTTTTTTTAATTAAATCCAAAATATAACAAAAGGCAAGCATAGACATACAAGAGCTTACTTAGGGCAAATGAAAAAAAGCTACCATAAAAGTTTCTTAGAAAAAAAAATAGAGGTTGATAAATCCAGCACACCAAAGTATAACATAAAATTTTGATCAAGACAAGAAAATTGACATAGTAATTTAAACAGCAAAAGACCAAGTAAATTCATGTCAGAAGAAGAAAGAGAAGAATCCCTGTTGTAATTAAAACAATCATTCATGTGCAGCACAAAACTGAGATAGCAATCCTAAATAAAATGGAGAAATACATTGTGAAAAACAAACGCTTTCAGAAGAAAGGTAAAGCATATGGAAACTTAGGGATGAAAATTTACAGTATATAATGCATTTCCTTTAAAGAAGAAACGTATAATTCTATTTGAAGCAATCATTAAAAGAAGAGAAAGTGTGATACAAATTTCTATCTCTAAACGGTAAGAACGAACCAAGTCACTCTCATGAGCTGAATTTAAAATGATTCATGCTGAAGCATGCATTCTTAAAGGCATCAGAGCAGGGAAACTTGGTCCAAAAAGAGGAACAACTTGAATTTGCTTTCAAGCTTCTCCAAGGCATAGTAATTGTACTTTTAGACAACTTGCTAATGTTTTTCGAATTTCTATATAGTAAATGAGGGAAGAAAAGAAATGCTTAGTAATTTGCTTGTCTTTTGAGAGGATGTATGAATGAAAGGTAATGGAATAACTTCATGATAAATATTGTTTAATGGAGATTATCATAAAATCCAAAGTCAATATAACTCAAGTAATTATTCCTAAATCCACAAGAATTATACATATATAGTAAAATAGACATGTATTTTTCTTATATGAAGGCATAAAATAGGCAAATTACAGAAATCTCAAACAAAATTTACTTTTGAAAAGTACAATTTCTTCTACTAGAAGAAAAATACAAGGTTCATTACTTGCAATCTAATAAGTAAATATATGAAACATGATAGAATTTATTATTTCATTAAAATATAAAAATTAAACAATAAAAACAAATTATTTCAAAAACATATAAAGTCAGTAGGGTACTATTTCAGGTAAATATACTACAAACAATGAAAATAATCTTTGTATAACAGCATGGATTAATAATCTAGAATATCTATAGAAAATGAAAAGGAATAAATATAGATAAAATAGACCTAACCTGAGAAGGAAGACATAATGAGAGAAACTCTTCCTACTATCTTGTACTAATTCTGTAAATATGTGTGTGTGATCACTAGTAAATGAAAGCACTGTAATACTGTCACAGCTTCATGTTAGGAATGATGAGTAACAACATTAATGGACTGTACACCAATAAAAATGTTTCCATCAATCAAACTTTTATGTTCTACACATGTTCAAATATATTATGTGCTAAACCAGGATAACATGGACAGAGTGACAAGTTTCATCATTAGTTATGAAGAGAAGGAAGACATTTTGATGAATGAATTAACTTAAAATACACTGGATATATATTTGGTAAATTACAAAATAATGTAATTGATAGGATAACATAAACCCTATTTGTCTCCATTTTAGTACATGACCTGACTTTAAAAGGAAAGTTACCAGTCCCAGGAACTAGGTCACAAGTCACCATCTCCAAAAACAGACTATAAGTTCCAGGAGCAAGGTTATAGAAGCCCCTCCCAAAGAACAGCCTGAAGATGACCACACGAATAGCAAAATATGTTATATCAGGATATGCCCTCTGTGCTTGAAAGCCTGATATAGTTTGGGTTTCTCATCCGGTTGTTAAACATTCATGACACAGGAATGCAATCCACTGACTACTTGGGCATGATCCAATCAGAAACTGACCCATGTAACTTCCCCTTTACTTATTTATGAAGTTTTAGATTACCTAACCCTTCTAGAAAAATCCCCTAGACCTACATAAAAGATGCCTGCAAGTTCCTTTCCTGATCACCATTTGGATGAATGAAAGAACCCTGCATATCAGATTTCTATAGCATAAATGTTCTTTTTGCTTTTGTATACTATTTGTTCCTGGACTGTCATTCTTTCATGATTCCTCGCCCCTTACATAATGAGACAAAACAAAAAAGGTAAGATTGAACATTTAATTAAAGTTGGAAAGCTAGGACCCATTATTAGCCAAACAATTGGACAAGCTCACAAAGGAAACATATTTATATGAAAGCTTAGAATTTCTGAAAATTAGAAACCTATTAGAAGTACATGATAAAATTCTGATTATGTCATACAGTATATAATTAATTTTTGATCAGCAAGGTCCAATTTTGACCACTCATTAAACCTGGGAAGAATTTAACCTATAAGAAAAACTAAGAATGGAATTCATCTATGACTCAGATGATTAATCTTTACTGCCATCTTGACTAGATTTATGATCACCTAGGGGGCATTTCTGGACATAGTTGTATGAATGTTTGCAGACAGGTTGACTTAGGAAGGGAAAGCTAACTCTGAGTGGAGGCTTAAGCTGGAAAAATAGAAAAAAAGAAAAATGATAAAGTGTTCTGTGCCTCAGCCTTCACGAACCTTCTCTACTTTCTTACTGCAGACTCAATGTGACCAGTCAGTTCATGCTCCTATAACTTCTTCCCTGCTATAATGGTCTGTACCTTCAAACTGTCAGCACCAACAAACATTTCTTCCCTGGAGCTGCTTTTGGCCAGTAAACAGTAAAAGAAATCTTAAAACTACAATGGGGTTCCTAAAATTATAAGATAGGTCTAATGGGATGAAAGTTTTCCAGGGAATATAGGGGGAGAGTAACAAGAAGGGTGCAAAGCAGGTCTAGAAGTTGTACATAAATAGAAAACTGTTTTAGTTCAAGGTAGAAAATGTTAGATGGAAATGAACTAATGTGTTACTTACTCATTGGTATTTTTGTTTTAGGGGTTAGGGATAAATTTAATCTGTGTTTTAGGCTATTGCTTTATTTTGTTTATACTTTTCTAGATTTATTTTATTGTACTCAAATGAATCTGAATTACTGAACATTAGGAATATGTGAGCATGTATAGGTAGTGGTCAGGGAAGAAGCATTTCGTACTAGCCAGGAAGAATAGTGAAGAGAAAAAGAGAGGCTAGATCCACAGCAACTCAGGTTGACTAACGTTGGCATTTGAGTACAGCCATTGGCTTTTCTGAAGTCTACCCTTTGATGACACTGGAATGTTTTTAGAGTTGAGAGCGCCTGAAGGATGCTCCCACCTACACAAAACCATTAATCATCATTGACCAAAGCTGATCTTATATCCGGAGAAAATGAGCAAGATTGCAGACCCACCATAAGGAAGGTGGTCCCTATAGTCATGGACTATCTCTGTTTTTATGTTTTTATGTTATGTTTTATGCATATAGTTCACAGTCCCTCTTTAGATGATTCATTTCATCACAAACCCTCTCTCCCTCTATCTCTTTATTCCTCTTTCCCTTCCAATATTCCCCTCTCCCTCTCTCTCTTTCTCTCTTTCTCAGGCTTGTACCTACACACACACACACACACACACACACACACACACACACTCACTCACACACATTAACGTTTTCTATAGGAAAATAAAGTTTCTAGTAAAGACATTGAGATCCTAAAGTTGCCAATTTATCACAGTGCCTACTGACTTAGATGTCTTCAATTGTGGCTACTCATGCAAACCTGTGAGAAAAAGGAGGTCTTTCTCATTGGTTCTCAAAATGAAATCTTTGATGTGAAGAATCATCACATGGGGTTTGGTAGAGAAATTTTCAGATCCTACTTATACTTATAGAAGAGGGCACACTACTGGTAGAACCCAGCTATTAGCAGCAGAATAAGCTTTCCAGGTGTCATTTGTTTTCATACTAAAGGACCAGGCTTATGTTTATCAAATTGGTTTCTGGAATTTTAAGCCATATTTCCTTTGCACATTTAATATCACCTCCCCATTCCTCTCTTCTCTGTTTGTGTGTACATTTTGTGTGAGTAAGTGTGTGGGGCTACTGTGTGTGAATGTGTGTGTATGTGTAGTGTCTCTCTGTTTTTGTCTCTGTATCTTTAGCTGTTTCTGTCTCTGTCTCTGTCTCTCTTTCTCTCTCTCTCTCTCTCTCTCTCTCTCACACACACACACACACACACACACACACACACACATACAAATATGACCGAGTAAAGTTTCACTTAATTTTCCAAATAAATGAAAGTAGGTATGAAGAGCCTCAAGATAGCCTATTATAATGAACAAACAAACTAAATGAATAACAATAGCAAACAGCACTGTTATTTTAATAGAGTTCTGAAGAGTTGCTACCCAGAAGGCCTTGTTGAGACTTCAAGGTTCTCCTTTGTCAATTCACAATTTAGCAGTTTTCTAAAGTCTCTAAGAAGTCCTGATAGGTATTTATCCACCAGTGAAAAGAGCTAATTCAAACCAAATTAGAATATATTAAAGACAGGTTTATTGGAAAGCTGCTCTCAGGCAAGTTCTCTGGCCCCAAGGATTAAGGCCAAGGGAGTCACCATGGGGGATGGGGGTGGGTGAGAGAGAGAGAGAGAGAGAGAGAGAGAGAGAGAGAGAGAGAGAGAGAGAATTCTCTGGATTATATAAAGAGGAGCCTCTCGGGGAAGGGCAGCCTGAATGAATGTATTGCCAGGTAGGGACTGAGGAAACTGGAGGCCAAATCTGCTTTGATATGTAAAATATGCATCTCAGTCATTGTCCTTGGTTCAAAGCCCAATAGTAAGTCCTGAAAGTTCCTGAAGATCTCATACTGAGGGTTAATAATGAGCATCTTACTAATGTTAACTAGAGTCACATTTTTTCTAGATTTCCTTTTATGTATTTATTCTTATTTTAATTATTTTGACTATTTTAATTTAGTTCTCTTATTTTTACTAATTTCATCTCTTGCTTTTTTCCCCCTTATTCTTTTCTGTCTTTCTGGACATGGGGCATTTCTTGTGCAACTCTACAGTGTGTAGGACAGTCAGCATGGCAGAGTGAGATAAATATTAACATAAGACTCAGCACTGTAATCTTGGAACAAATTCCTTTCCTTCTAAAACAAAAAACAACATCTACAGCTCTAGGTTACTGCTACATCTTTCTGCCTTTGTCATGAGACCATCACAGGAATGAAGGGAATGCTTTATTCAAGAACAGTCTGCTGGGAAGCATTGGCCAAAATCTACAGTGTCACTCAAATACAATTATTATCATTATTGTCAAAGGTTACAGTATTAAGGGCAATATAACAATTCTTGCATCCTTAATAGAAAGCCAGAAGTTACAGACATTAATTAGTTCAATCTCTAATAAAAGGCAATCAGCAGAATTAAGTTTCAACTTTAAAGCCTTCATCCAGATAGAGTTCTTAATGGTAATTTATACCCCAGACTAAATTGAATAATCATTGGCTATTTTATAGCTCAAATAAAATATAAACAGATAAAATGTGTCTTCCATTTAAAAAAATACATCACAGTGACTGCTAGAAGGATATTAATGTGAAATTTTCCATGAGTAGATGCAGTCTTGAGTCAACAAGGTCTTCTTCCACATTTGTCAACACTTGAAAGTATTACCTGTTTTGCAAGTGTAATGTAAATAACATAAATATCGATTGAACCCCCCACCATGTTGTTACTCTAAAAGTGAAAAACACCCCAAAGGTTCTTACAAATAACTCAGAAAATCAAGTGTTCTTCTATAAGCACTGGCTTAGTGCTTATCAATCTTTTATTTTTTTCTCTCATTAGAGTCTGAAGTTACCTCTTTTTTTTTCTGCACATCACAAATTACAGTTTATTGCTTAGAAAATGCGTCGGATTGCATAAATTTCACAGAGTCTGAACTATTTACTAATTTATCATCTGTGCAAGTGCATTCCTTGCAAACTCTTCTCTTTTGCACTTCCGGCCATTGTTCAGCCCAATCTACCTGCTTATTAGGGAGACTTCTCAATGGCTCTAAACTTTAGAGTCTAAAGAATCTTCTATCCAGCAGAGCTTCCTTAGAGATTAGAAGTCTCCATCTGCACTGTCCAGCATGCAAACTACCAGATATTTGTGGCTACCAAGAACTTACATATGGCTAATACAACTTAGGAACTGTGCTGGAGAGAGGGTTCAGTGGTTAAGAGCAGTGGCTGTTCTTGTAGAGAACCCAGTTCTTTTCCCACAAGCCTCATGGAATCTCAAAATCATCTCTAACCCTAGACCCAGGAGAGTCTGACATCCACTTCTGACCCCCATGGATATCATGCATATTTGTGGCATACTTACATACATACAGAAAAAATGTTCACGAATATACAATAAATCCAAATTTTATAATGAACATGAAGAACTTAGTTGTTTTAAAATGTAATTGATCTAAATTAACTTTGAGGCTCCCATGTTGCCTGGATCAACTCTCAGAGTTGTTGTACTCTGCTTTTTAAAACTTAAAAACTATATAAAAAATATAAACAGCCTTTCATTGAAGTGTGGTTACTGAATTCAGGAACCTACTGTTTGTCAATCATTCATGCATGACAACTATATTTTGATCACAGATAATTTTTGAGAAATCATTATAGAAAAAAATTAAAACAAACTCTGAGTCAAATTTTCTGATTGTTTTAAATTAGAAAAACAACTAAAATAAAATTTTGATGTCTCTTGGTGCTTCTGTTCCATAATGGTAGTCTTTCATTTCATAACCACTGTCATAATCTGGGTTCCATTTTGTAATCTGTTACAGACTGACAGGTACAAGATTTTATTCATGGAAAACTAGCATGTGTTTTCATAGACTAAAGTCTAATGGGGTGGTACTTATGATCTTATGTACTTACGGTGAGAGATGTTTGGTTTCAGACCTTAGTAGGAAGGACTGAGGTGCATATTTTATATATCAAAGCAGATCTGGGCTCCAGCTCCTCCCAGCATCTCTCAGTCCCTACCTGGCATATCCTATTCCAAACCCAAAACATTCCAGCCCAGCAGCTGGGCTAGCCATCTCCCAGAGGCTGTTCCTTATATAATCCAAATGTTTTGGTCTCTCTCTTCTCATCTTCTCCTTCTTTCTCTATCTGTAGGCATGCCTATTCTTTCTTTCTCTTCACCCTACTCACACCAATTCTCATGGCTTCAATCCTTGGGGCCAGTGACTTCACCCAAGAGCAGCTTCCCAATAAACCTGCCTTTAATATAATCTAATGTGGTTTGAACTTGCCCATTTCACCAGTGGAGAAATAACCTATCAATATACTATTATCCTTAGGAATTCATCTTAGCCCTAAATATCTCCTGTTTTTTGTAATATATAATTTTATTTGATACAGGAAAGACATCTTATTCATTACCACTATGGCCAATGGGTTCAATTTTCTCACTGTGAGTTATTTTCCCCTTCTGAGATTCTATACAGCATAAAGCACCTTTAAGCAAACACAGCCATCAAATGCTTGTTCTCTCTTGAACAAGTTTTCTGTGTCACTAGTACACAGTAACCCTGAACACAGGAAACTGTGTATCTTTAGCATCCTTATTTTTCAGGGGAGTTAACTGAAGTGGCCCAGGTGAAAAGCAGTAGTACTAGGCCAGAAAGATGATTCAGCCACTGAAAGCTCTAGTAAAGGTCCTGGTTCAAGTACCAGCACCCGCAAAACAGCTCACAAACAATTGCAAACCCACCTCTTGGGTATCTGATGCCCATTTCTGACCCCTGAAGGTAGACAGGTGGTATAATTACATAAATGTAGGCAAAGACTCATACACATAAAACAAATAAACTAAATACAAATTTAAAAAAGAGAAGCAGAAGTGAGAGGGTTTGACTCTCTGACAGTGAACACCAACAATATTTGTGGCACTGATGTCAGTTTTTTTGCCATATTGCGCTGACAAACACTGGGTGAGGAAGTCCATGCTTATCCTGTGTGTGACTTTCTTTTCATCTTAAAATTGGGTTTGACCCATTAAATGGTTGAGATATGCACAACTTTTTTAATATTTGAAAAGACACTTTGAGAGAAAACTGAAACAAGAAAGCAAATAGATGTTCAAAGACTGTCTCCTTTGCTGGCAGCAGTGCCCAAGGGGTAGCAGGTTTCCAAAATGAGTCTCCAGTGAAGGGGCTGATACATCTTCAGAGACCTAATTTATTCTGAATTGTTCTCAATTGCTTTCTATTTGAAAAGATGGCAGTGCTCCCAGTGGTACCTAAACAGGCGGGATCATGGATGGTTTAGAAATATAGCCTATTAGATACAGAGTATTCAGCAGTGCAAGAGTGGCCATGATGGTACAAACAGCAAGCATTAATTAAATACAATTTGTCAGATGTACAACCTAAGTTTAATTTATGACTGTTGTTTTGTATTCTTTGCATGGTTATGCTGGACTTAGTTCTAAGCAGCAAATGGTATTTTTATATACTTGTTCTAGCTGAGAAAATGGAGGCACAGGGGATTTAAAATAACTCGACCGAGGTCAGACAAATGGTGAGTTAAGGCTCACGGAGGAAAACCCAGGTGGTTTTCATCTACAGGAGAGGCTTTCTTTGTTAGCAACCTTCGCTTTGGAACAAAACAATTAGATATGGACAAAGAAAGTCTGCCCTCATAAGGCCTTGATTATCAAATGAACTGCAGTTTTTCTCTCAAGAGGTTGTTCAAATAGAAGGAAAGAAAAGAAGAAAACATATTGTGATGGTTTGTATATGCTTGGCCCAGGGAGTAGTACTATTTGGAGGTATGGTCTTGTTGGAGTAGGTGTGTCATTGTGGGTGTGGGTCTTAAGACATACATCCTAGAAATCAGTATTCTGCTAGCCGCTTTCAGATGAAGAAGTAGAACTCTCAGCAACTCCTGTACCATGCCTGCCTGGATGTTGTTATGCTCCTGCCTTAATAATACTAGACTGAACCTCTGAACTTGTAAGCCAGACCCAATTAAAAGTTATAAGACTTGCATTCGTCATGATGTCTGTTCACAGCAGTAAAACCCTAACTAAGACACACATATATACACCAAATACATAATAATAATTAAAACAGCCAGTTAGAAAGATGAGTCAGATTTGGAATAAATTTACATGAGGACATACGCTTTAAAAAGTGAAGTGATTTGCTTTACATAAGGGAATTCCTCATGTTTCTGCAATTCTGACTCTTAACACTTCTTAAAATTTTAAAATAGAAACAATTTTTATTTCTGATTCAAACATAGGGAACATGGGAAAGTAGTAACTGGAAAAATACATGGGCACCTGTCCTGGTTCAGAAAGAACTGTAAGCAACAAAACAAAAACAAACAAGGTAACACACTTTGATTTAGTTTTTATACACAACATTCTTGAAAGACCTTCTTTTTAATAAATTATAGATTTATTTTTTAATTATATCTATGTGTGTGCACATATGTGTATGTCACTGCAGATGCCCAAAGATTCCAGAAGAGAATGTCAGAACCAGTGGAGCAAGAATTACAATCAGTGAGAACCTACAGATATGGATGCTGGGAATTGATCCCAGGTTCTCTGCAAGAACAGTTAGCTTTCTTGACAGCTGAACCATTTTTCCAACAACACCTCCTTATATTTCTTTTGAAAAAAGATTCCAAAGTAATGTGAAGAGGGTTAAATACCTCTAAGAATGAACAAGTAGATATAACATTCCTAAACAAAGTGAGAACATTCTGATGCACTAGATCAAACCTTTCTATTGGCTATGAATGGAAGTGTGTGAACTCACAGTGTGTTAGACATTTACTTGTTCTGATCTTTCTCTTGACCTTCTCAGAAACACTCTACACTAGCAGATGCACAGCACATCCTAATCGAAGACAAACACTTCTGCACTTAACAAAGTTTAATCTGTCAGGCAAAGGCATTGAAGATTGATGTATTTGTTTTTAATCAGTAGTATGCATTTGGCCACAGCTGAACAGCCATTAAATGACAGTTGCAGGGACAAGCTCTACAGAAAAGAATAAAGAGAAGTTTGTATTGATCGCTTGACTTTCTAAATTTTGGTGGGTATTTAGAAATTTTTAACAATACCACAGTTGGGTAAATTTATGGACAGGTAATATAATTCAGTCAGAAACCTCAAAGACCACTCAGAAATTGAAAGAGAATCCTACAATGAAATAAGAGTTGATGGTGTATTTCCTTCATGTAAATCAAATGTTGGAATTTCAGCTACCTCAAAAACAACTGAAACCAAGGACTGTAAAGTCATTTCTATTCCAATTACACATGATAGTTCAAGGACCCTAGAGTGGACATAGGAAATCAGTTTTGTTATTTAGGCACAGTACTCAGAAACATATTTTTTTCATTAAAAATTCTGACCGGTAATCTTTGATTATCCTCATTAGATGAATATGCAAATAATTTAGAATTTTCAGTAAAACTATTTTGTAAATATTAGGGTACAAATATCATTACTTTATATGCAAAAATATATTTGCATTTGAGGCTTCATTTGAGGTTCACATAGGTAAGGGAGAGGGGAGGAGGGCAGAACACCTTTAGTCTAGTTGTGTGGGGCAGTGGCCTGTGCTACCAGACAGAAAACCTGTTAAGGTGGAGTGGATTCAGGAATCCTGGTTTTGAATTCTCGAGGGTATCAGTTGTAGCCTGTAAAGTGTTCAAGCCACACATCTGTAAACCAGCTGACAATCTGTGGGGGTCTACATACAAGGGCACAGCCAGCATGATAACTTTTGCCTGGCCTGCTGAACGAAAGATCTGCCAGGAGACATGGGTGGCCAGAACAACCTAAGTGTTACAGCTTTCCTAGGGGAAAGCTATAGCAAGGCTGGCTGCCAGGCTGCTGCAGACAGTTAGAAGCCAAATTTGGGGCTACCAAGGTAGAAGTGGCTGCAGTCAACCTCCTACACCTGGCTGGTTGGGCCAAGTCAAGGTCCAGACTAAAAGTTTGGGAGAGAAAACTCTTCTTTGGAGTGTTACAGCTCAATAAGACAGATATTCTCAGACAATCTTTGGTGAAATAACCTGTACACTTTTGGTTTTCTTTGTGGATAGGACCTTATAAACATTTGGGGGTGGGTTGGGATCTAGAGGCAGATGCTTCCTATTGTCTTGGTCTGAAATATTAGGGATGCCTCATCTACATGTGGAAGGACTACAGGTATACCTATGTGATTAATTGTCACAGTCCACTAAGTAGGGTGTCACAGTCACGAGTTCTAGGATAGGAACCTGGTCAGGAGTAGATTTAAATGTGCACTGTTCTCAATTATGAGAATAGTTGAGATTCCTGAATCTGCTCATCAGAAAACCACTAGGTTTTCTGTTTGGTGGCATGGTCTACTGCCCCCACACAGTTGTTTCTCAAATATGTACATATTCCCCTAACTGACCCCGGGACAGGTCATCTAGATTCATCGTCTCTCCATAGAATCATCTCCTTGTGTCTATTTCCTTCTTTCTCCTACTTTCTTTTATTCTTCCTCATATTCTGCCCATCTTCTTTCCCCTGAGTCCTCATAAAGTCTTTTAGGAAAAAGAAAATGAAAGTAGCAACCAAATATCTTATGCAGTTGTTAGAAGGACTATCAGATAAATATTTTTGCAACAATGGCAGTTACCGGGGAGCAGAGCTGATATTAATGTACTTCATCTTCCAACAAGTAAAACTCAAAATCTAAAATACAATCAGGTATATAGTAAAATGTAAAGACATTACCAATGAATGAAATCAACCTAACTCAATCAATGTATGTAAAATATTTTTCTTTCCTCCGTTTAAAATGCCAACAAAGAATCCTCATATCATTTAGTACACAAAGTACCTAACATTATTTCAGTTCAGCATAATAGATATGAACTTAACCATTAAAAATATGCAGGTTATTGATAACCCTCCAGGAATATAATATCATATTTACATACCGGAGCATGTGATAATAAGAACTTACCCAGTTTTGCACTCAGATTAGTAAATATCTGTATTTTAGAAGCCTTAGAACACATACACATGTGCACACATGTGCACACATGCGCACACCCACCCACCCACACCCAGAGAGAGAGAGAGAGAGAGAGAGAAAAAAGAGAGAAAAAAAGTAAAAAAAAAAAAAAAAAAAAAAAAAAAAAAAAAAAAAAAAAAATATATATAATTTCTGGACATTTCTTGCCTGGGACAAAGGAATTCACTAGAAGGTTAAAAAAGATTAAAAGGTCCACTGTCTCTTTTGATGAACTCAGTGCTTCTTGCTATCTAGGCATTCCCAGCCATGTCTTAGATCAAAGAATCCCAATGAACTTCTTATATTGTGGGGTGGTATAATCATGTATGTGGTGGTTAGGGCGACACAAATCTATCCTGGAAACATAGTTTTTTGCTGATTTATGGTAATTGTCTCATCAACACTGAACACTAGTCCTATTAGATATATATGCCACATTCCTACAAGAATAAAAAAATACCTCAACAGCATTTCCAGATAATCCATTTATATTGAATTTTATCCTGTGAAAGGCACTATCAATACTTTAGTATACATTTATACATCAAATCGGTATGAATGTCTACTTCCTGTGGTCTTTACATATCATATGGGATTTTTGACTAGTGAGGCCTGTGAATTGTTAGTTTAACATTTGAAGACTGTGGTGTGTATGTGTGTGGAAAGCAGGGTTATATTTTGGCAACTGTCCCTATGTATAGCTGCAAAGAAACACAAGAAAGCTCTATGGTATTAAACGGACTGTCATCAGTCAACACTATTTATTTTGAAGCCCAAGACTATATTTTATAATTATCTCACTTTTGAAAATGATGATGAAACAGTAAAACAATTACTGTAATTTATCTACCAAATATTCAGCTGTAATATGATTATTTTTAGCATGGTAGAATATTATACAATGAAACCAAAGTAAAGAATAAAACAACATATAAAATAAAAGGTAAAATAAGAAATCAGAACAGAATATTGGGACAGCTAGTTTGAAGAGCACCATATGAAAGACATGGGTTTGCAAGGAAATAGCTTAGTTTCTTACTAATTTTTATCATAGACATGAT
Organism: Grammomys surdaster; assembly: GCF_004785775.1. Taxonomy (NCBI): domain Eukaryota; kingdom Metazoa; phylum Chordata; class Mammalia; order Rodentia; family Muridae; genus Grammomys; species Grammomys surdaster. The sequence goes on along the minus strand of NW_021604665.1, from coordinate 13,618,383 downwards.
TCATAGCATCTCTCTTTTTGATTGAGCATGTACCTCCAATATTGTTATAAAAAGGACTCTTGCATTTCCTTTGAGTAACTTTGCTTGTAATATTGAAAAGAGTCTGTAAAATTTTTAGTCTCTTTTCAAAGCTGAATTACATGAGAGTTTGATTTTCAGTTTCTTGTTGTTTATTTGTAAGCTCTTAAGGGTTTCCTAGGTTATTTCGCCTTAGTTTTAAGAGATTTCCAGTAACTGTCAGCAGCAATCTATTTGTACAGAGGTGGGTTTTTTTTTTGTATCAACAGTTGCTTTAGTACTTCGGTTACTGTAAAATAAATCTACAAGATTAGAATCATATTTTATGGATTAGAAAAGAGAGACACAAATAATTTTGTATGGTGGCACAGCTAAGAAATGGAAGATTTGGACAAAGGTCCACAACCTTGAAAGCTATTTTAATCTATCTTTGACACGTACTGACTTTGAGGCAACAAATTTTCCTTTAACTAAATCAAACAAATGAATTAAATAATGATATGTAGAGCCTGGAAAACTTACTGTTTAATATTGAATTAAAAACTACACACAAATACCTGATAGGAAAAGGCAATTAAATGATTTTAAGTTTCTACATATTTTGTGCATGTGAGGATTCATGTCCACATGTATGTCTATATATTTGTGCATGCAGGTGTGTGTGTGTGTGTGTGTGTGTGCGTGTGTGTGCATGTGTGTGTGTAGGAGACTGACTGATTCTAGATGTCTTCTTGTGTTGTTCTGTCTCTCATAGACTGAGGTAGGATCTCTCACTTGAACCCAGAGATCCTTGGGTAGTCCAGTTAGCCAAATAGCTCTAAAGATCCTGTCTCCATCCCTTGTGAACTTCCCTTTTACTCTGTATTTATGTGGGTGCTGGAGATCCAAATTATGGTCCTCCCTTTTGTTCAGCAAGAAATTATCCCTCTGAGACATCTCTGTAGCGTAATAAGGTACTTTTTCAAGGTATATTACGTGCAAGTATAGAAATGTCCTAATGGAACCCATGGTTGTATACAATTAACATATGTCAATGCAAGAAGAGAAGCAAACACAAAATTTACTTTCACTATTATGCTTATTGCTAATGGAATTCTTAAAATTTAAAAGGATTTGATCATAATTCCAACCTAGTCTTATGAGTCATCCAATGTTCCTTTGTAATTGTGACTCATAACACTTTGTGATTATGTTTAAAAATTAACTTTGAATCTTGTATCTAACTTGGTCTTTCTGCTGGACACTCAGTTCTTCATATCTCATGGACGGCTTTGAACCAGTTTTTTTTTTTTTTTTTTTTTTGAGGGTAATTTCAAGGTAGCCACCATTTACATACAGGTGCTTAGTAAGTGGTGCCCTTCTCATCTGTCCACTAAGATGACCACAAAGCTTCAGAGGAAACTGAACATGCTGCTATGGGCATCATTTTCCGGGGCATATAGGAAACACAATCAAGGATTTCTGTTTAGCACCCAAAGTTTTCTCTCATTCATGTAGGAAATAACATTGCTTAATTCTACCAATACATCTTTAAAATTTAGCTAAACTAATCTAACTTAATTCTTCCTTCTATGCCAGTATACATATTAAATAAATGACATGTTCCACTTTCTGATATCTATTTCAGTTATTAAATGCTTAGTAACATGCAGGGAAAGTGTGTAGATAGGAAAACTTAATCTCAGCATTAAAAGATTCTTAACTGAGAACTGAACTATTTTCTTTCTGGCCCTTACTCTCTTATATGAGTGTTTAAAAGTTCAACTCTTATTATTTTTAGTTGCACAGAAATTATCTTTGATAATAGCGATCACTATTAATAATAAAAAAACATCATTCTGCATGTCCACAGCTGTCTTTCTATATATGGGTTAGAATATTCTAGAAGCTGGTGGACTTCAATGCTACATTTGTGTGTTTGCTCTCCCTTTAGCAGCAGCAGAAGAACTTGTTAGAAATGCAAAATTGGGGTCCACCTAGGGTCTTCTAAATTTCTGGGGTTGGTGCATAGGCGTCTGTATTAATAAGCTCTCCAGGTGATTCCTAAGCACACCAGAGGTTGAGAAGCATGGAAACAGAGTTTTAATGAAGGCAATTAACATTAATTGGGAAAACACACCGGGGTGGAAGTATACTTCTCTGTGGGATACTGCATCTTTACTTTCTCTTATCTTTCTTTTAAGACTGAGACTAACTTGCAATGTTTAGCATAGTTACACTACTCATTTCCCCAGTCACTGAATGTACATGCAGATTTTCAACCTCACAGCCGACTAGCAAATAGGTCCAAGACTTTGATATGCACAAAACAAGACACACACAGACACAGAGAGACACAGACATAGACACAGACACACAGACACACAGACACAGACACAGACACACACACACACAATATATATATATATATATATATGTGAGAGGGAGGGAATACATCTATGATTTTCAAGATACAGATGAAGATAATGGAATGAACTGTAATTTCTCATTTTTTATAGATAAAATTAAACCACTATAGTCATTTGATACAACCAGCCTAACAAAATAAGTTCAATAGAATCAAATTTTCCTCATTATAATTGTATTTGATAAGTGTAATTGCTGTTGATTCAAGTGTAAGTGTTTAGTAATAACAATAATGAGGTCCAACATTGTTGCTACATTTGGGTTTAAAAATAAGTCCACAGCATTTAGTAGGTTCATCAAATATTTTCAAACATGTTATCCTAGTCTTGAAAGATAAAGATATCCTCTTCTTGTAGTATGATATATAAAACTCTCTCTCTCTCTCTCTCTCTCTCTCTCTCTCTCACACACACACACACACACACACACGCACACACACAATTGATATTGTTGTTACTTTGCCATTTCTATCTTGAATTAAAAGATAGTGGAAGCTTTTCAGTAGGGGAAAATGAACTTATAAATAGCCCCAAATCTGGGAAAGAACAAATAAATTATTGTAAATTTATTACTAGACATACACAATACTTTTTATATCCTAAATAAAGAATGGATGCTTATATACTGATTTTGAATATAAATTAAACCTATAAAGTAAACATTCCCCAAGATTTTTATTATGCTTACCTTGATAATATAGTGGAGGATATTACAAGACTATAAATTTACAGGCTATAAAATGAAGTATCTGCACTCAAACATTTGTAGAAAAAAGGTAATAGTACATGCTTTAAAAAGTAGGATATGGACATTTTCTTTACTGAACTGTGATGCATTTTATGTCTTTACATACACATGAGAAGAAGTGATTTACTAATTATAATTTCTACTAATTAGATTGTTATATTACTCATTGTAGGACTCCATTAAGAACCATAAAACATTAACAGTAATGTGTACATTTTTAAAATATATAAAACAAAGAATTGAGTATCAGTAAATTGAGACATTGAGTAACTCATGGTGACTTCCACAGCTTAACAATCCCAAAGCAAACTCTACTTGTGGGATTTTGGATACTCATTGTTCAAGATGTGTTATGTGCTGCTGTGGTGAAGTTCTTCATGGAATATTAAGTCTTCCAGAGTCCTAGCTATTTTTTTGTTAGAGAATAGCAGAACTTAGTTATATTTAATAGCACATTTAGTAAACCTTCCTAGTTTTATTTCATAAAGTGAAAGCGGATGTACTGATAAATCATGCATCTAAACACCTTGAGAAACAACCACCGCCCTCATGTCTTTCTTCCTCCTCTCATATTTTCTCCTCCTATTATTAATATTCCTCCCCCTTTCCTTCTTTTCTCTCTACTCCAGTGATGACATTTCACCTGGTAATTAAATTAGTTCTTCGGATTCTCAAAATAATCTCTAAGAAGATATTTCACATATGAATAATCTTTTGTTGCAAGTGACCATACATACATTGTTAGTTTGTTAGTAGAAAGCCAAGAGGGGGATCGTCAACAAGAACACAATTATTCCATATAGAAATTTTTTAAAAAGTTATTCTAGAATGTTGTACTACTTTGCCCTATGTAAATTGATGAACATCTTTGCCAACACTTTGTCTTTTGAGCCATCTTTACCCATGGAATACAGTGTGTGTGAGGTGATGGCTCACTGTTGGATGGCTGACATTCCCATCAGTAAGAATGGGCTGAACATGCTTTCACATACTCACTTACCATTCATTCTTATGTGGCTCCATCTCTGCCGGAAGTGTTTACCTGTTTTCTGTATAATTTATTTTACTTGATGAGTTAAAAAATTATTATATATAATCATTATATGTATAATAATAAAAAATTATATATATAACCTGTATGTACATTCTTTATTGTTTGGATATACTGTAAATATTTCTCAATTGTTTCACATTTTGATAAAATGTTATATAAAAGTAAAACCACTTTTAAATTCATATTTAAATTTTATTGGTTTTTAATATGCTCAAGATAAAAAGACTTCCTTTTCTTATTGTGTTATGATGCAGGGTCTTGCCATGTTTCCAGGCTGTCCTCAAAATCCATCTGCTGACTAGGCTTCTTAAAATGTGGGATTACAACGACATAAAACTATACCTGCTAGATCACCTCCTTCCTTCTTGGTAGTTGTACAGTTGCTCTCTTCTATGGGCAGTGTGGGCATCTTTTGACTGAAGCAGGAATTCATCAGACTTCCATTTTCCTTTGATATATCATTACTGTGCATGATGGTTTATACTATCTCTTGCCATTTTACCGTTTCTATATGAATATTGACCCATCGATGGAGTCTTTATTTTGCTAAGCTGGTCAGTTTTCATTCCCCAGCATTCCTGACACACATCTTACATGCTTATGACTTCATAAGAAATGTCAATTGATTGGGAAGATCTTTTACCTGGTATGTTGTGTTCAAATTGACTTGGTTAACTCTGGCCTTTTATTTACTCATACAAATTTAATAAATTTAATAAAAAAGTTGCTCCAATAAAAAAATAATGGGTTCCTATCAAAAGAAATTAAGTACTTTCTTACTTTAAGAGAGAAGAACTAGGGCGTAGTCTCAATCTGAACAATGCAAAACCCCACTCCAGCAGTATAAATAATTCAACTCCTATTGTCTGGATTTACTCAAGATCTTCTAGACTCCTTCAAAGGGCCTGGATCACATTTTAGCCTCTGTCTGCTGTAGCACACACAGTTTGTCTTCTAGGCTCAGGCCACTTCCTCTCCACCTTTGCTGGAGTTGTCTGTTGTCCCATGGTATTGATATCTCCAAAATGCTGGGGTCTTCCAGCAGCCTCTCCCGGGCTCCATTCCTGGAGCAAAGCATAAACTTTTCTCAATAACCCTTTAAATTTGTGGGCTTCCATTGCTACACTGGCGGAATACTCTGTACTGGCCCCTCATAGTGCAAAGCCTCTGCCACTCTCCATGACCTCTTCATGCCTTCAAAACAACTACCATGCGAACTCTTCTTATATGTGACTAAATTTGGCTGCAAATTTGGCTGCCATCATGACGTACAACATTGGCTCCTGCTGAATACAGTTTATGTTGGTCCGCATCCACTCTGCCCCTGGGCACAGCTACTTGAGGAGTTGGAATGAAGAAAGTTGGACTGTGCTGTGCTGTAGGGAAGTACAGAGACACATCTCCAGGGGTGGGATAGCACAGTCTGAGATGTGGGAATGCCAGAGCTGGCTCTGGGGTCCCCAGGCCTGCGAGGAGGCTGGGTTGAGGGAGTTCTTTGACTCTTGGATATCCAGGTGCTGCTTGGAGTCTCAGTAGAGTGGAGTCGGGAGCCCAGGTGTTAGGGACAGCATCTAGCCTTGGCCTGGGGAAAAAGAGGAGCTTCAGCTCGTCCCAGAGGGGTGATTGTCCTTAGCTTGATGCAGGCAGGCTTAGTGGTGTTTGTGCCTGAGAAAGGCCTCCTAAGGGAGAATTACGCTGTGGCTCTCTGGACAAAGGCCTTCCCCTGATTTCTCAGGGTGGATCTTGATGAAAGAGACAGAACATGGTTCTAATCTGTTTATTGTCATGGGGGAAAATGGATGTGTAAAACAATACCCAACTTCTCAGGGTGGACCTGAGACTAAATACCTTTTGCAGGGAGAAATATCTGGAAAGGGAAGCTTATTAGCTAAGCCCTCCAGGCCTCTAGGTACTTCATTGGCATGGAGAACTTTGATTTGGGCCTGGGCATCATAGGCGACATGATATTTCTTTTCTATTGCAAGCATAGCATATGTCCCAAGTCAGGAGTCTGGCAGGGAGTTGGGAATTGCCTAAGCCTCAGGCGTGTGCCCACAGATACTCCAGGTCTTAACCTGTTCTAACTTACCAAACTTCCAGGCATGGTTTTACATCCCACACATTTACACATGCTGACACTGAGAAAACACTTCCCAGAAAATTGTATCCCAGTGATGCCAGTATCAACTGTGCCAGCAAGGCAAATGTTTCACTTTATGTATTCTCATCTCTTGTTTATCATAGTTGATTCTTCAGATCCATCTGACCCAATATCACAGATTTCACACAAATGGCCCAGTACAGTCTTTTCTTCCTTCTGAAACTTTTCAAACCAGGCTGGCTCCTTTGTCTGCATTAGTTTCAACACTCTAATCTTCTAAGGTCTTAAAGGACAGCACATTAAGTTCTCAGCACTCAATAGCTTTTCTATTCCAAAGTTCTAAATTCTTTCCACAGTCTTCCAAAAAAAATAAAACCCCACAACATGGATAGTTCTATCATAGCAATACTCGTACTATCAATAGCTGTCCTAGATAGGATTGATATTGCTGTAATAAAACATCATGACCAAAAAAATCAAGTTGGCGAGGAAAGGTTTTATTTGGCTTACCCTTCCACATTTTATTCTACCATTAAGGGAATTTGGTATAGGAATTCAAACAGCACAGGAACCTGGAGTCAGGAATTGATGCAAAGGCCTTGGATGGGTGCTGATTACTGTCCTGTTATTCATAGTTTGTTCAGCAGGTTTTCTTATAGGACCCAGAATTCCCAATCCAGGAGTGGCCTCACTCTTAATGGGCTGGGCTAGCTTACAACAATCACTTATTAAGAAAATACTCTACAAGCTTGCCTGCAACCTAATTATATGCACTGGTTATATATCTTAGACATAGGCATCTTCTCAATTGATATTCCCTCTTCTCAGATTACACTAGTATGTGTCAGGCTGACAAAATATTACCCAATACACCTCAGATCTGTCAATTTTCATCATGCATAATGTAAGCTCACAACCTGCTGAAACCAGCAAATTACTTAGGGTAGCATAAAGGTCTACACTGCTATGGGTTGCCTATTACTCAGTATGCCCACAGCTCAGGAAAACCTAGCTTAAACCAATTATTGACACATTACCTTCACCCTTTCCTTTTCTTTTCCCATTCTAATTCTAGTCTTTTCTCCTTCCTCTTATTTCTCCTCTTCCTTTCCCTCCTTCTTCCTTTCTCTTTTCGACCTCCCTCCTTTCATGCACCTGGTTGCTTTCATTCCCCTTTCTCTCTTGATAGTGTCTTAGGGTATATAGTAGGTTCACCTGATACTCACTCTACAGCTCACACTAGACCCAAGCTCATGGCAATCCTCTAGCTTTAATCTTAGAAGTATGGAATTAGAGCCATAAGCCACCTTACCTAGCAGCTGACATTTCTTTTCAAATGACTGCACATTCTAAATTTCCTATATCACTATGAATCTGATCATTTGCACTTTAGAAATTTTAACTGGAGCCCACAGTTCTCCCTCATAGCTGGCATTGAGCTGCTGTCTTTGTCACTCCTGCTGAGAGACACCATTGCCAAACTCCAAGTTATTTATTTGGTCTAAGAAATAGGGAGGAGGAGAACAGCCAAGTTTACCCCCCAAATTGTCTCCCTTCAATTGGCATAATGATACAATTTCTTCTACCTCAGTCCTTGTACAGAAAAGGCAAACTTGTACTAATATTTAAAATTTCCCCCAATGTCCTTGCCCCTGATGTTGAAGAAACTTGAGAATGGCCAGTCTGTCTTAGTTTTTAGTTTTACTTTCTTCAACTTGTTTGCAGTCATTTTTGATAAAGCCCCTATCCTCCTTTTAGCATATTAAAACACTTGTCCTTTAGGGAACTAAGTAGAAGCCAAAACCAATACCAAAATAAAGCCAACCAGATATGGTAGACCATGCCTTTAATCTAGTGCTCAAAGGCAAACACAGGTTGATCTCTGTGTATTCCAGGCTGGCTAAGGCTATGTAGTGAGACTGTCTCAAAATCATCAAATTTTGTAAAAGCCAATGATTATCTTTAAATTAAATGGTTAAAAATTTAAAAGTCCCTTTTAAAATAAAGAAATACCTTAGATGAATGGTTGGGAAATGTAATGACACAATCCAATTTTACTATTATGTTTTTAAATGCTCATTAAAATATTCACAGAAAACCAGTTGCAATTAGAATAGAGGGAATTTTTGTGATCACCCTAAAAAATCTAGTTTGAATAAATTTTACCATTTTATACTAATATGGTAGAATACATTCGATGTTCTTCAATTTAGTAGTCAATTGAAATGTGATCATCAAAATTTAAAATTATTAAAATCAAATAAAATGACAAATGGATTCCTCTTATATACTAACTGTATCTCAAGCCACATCTATCTAGTGGCTGTTGCTTTGAACAGAAAAGAGAGACAACAATTCCATATGTAATAAAAAAAATGTGTACTTTTCTATACTGTACTATGAAAAGTCTATAAATAGACAAAAGGTCTGCTTTGTATTTAAATAGAGTTTAACATTGGTTATATTTATTCTTTGCTTTTGCCTCAAAAATATTGATTTAGTTAGGTATTTATTTTGGGTCTTATAAGGTAAGCTTGGGCAATATATAAATAACTTTAAAAACTAGAAAGTCTGGAAGGAATTAGCACTGAAATAAACAGTTAAGCCACCCTGTAGTGGACTAATCACTAAAACTATGAGGATCTAAACAAGAGTTCATTTGTTCAGGAGCTGTGTGGAAGTCAAGTCTCAAATCTGCTTCCCTCAGGAGATAGGTTAGAAGAATTTATGTGATAAAGAAGCAGGGTTGGGGTCTTGGGAGGACTGTTCAGCTGGTAAAGTGTAAATTCTTGTTCTACAAGCTTAGGAATCTGAGTTTGGACCCTTGGCTTCCACATAAAAGGCTGGATGAAGCTGTATGCATCTTTAATTCTAATGCTAGTGAGTGGCACAGGCAACAGGATTCAGGTTCCTCAGTCTTGCTGTCCAGACAGCCTGTTTATCTCAGTGAAGTCCAGGTTTAGTGAGAAACACTGTCTCAAAAAAGTAAGGTGAAAGTGAGGGTAATTTATTGGTAAAACTCAAGTAAAACCTTACAAGCCCTCCATCTTCAAATGTGAGTGTGTGTGTGTGTGTGTGTGTGTGTGTGTGTTACTTAACTTCATCACTCTTTGTACCCAAAGATACTCTCCCATTCTTTTTCTTATAGGTAACAATAGGAATGTAGGAGTCAAGTTGATGACTACTGTTGCCTCATAATTCCATGCAGGTGAGGAAAATACTGGTGTCATCCTGTCCTAGGATGGAGTTTTGACATCCTGCAGTAAAATGGTTACCCACAGGATAGCTATGCAAACTTAAATGATGCACGAGTTGTTTAAACCAATCTAACATTCTTTCTACTAATAAAAATCATGTTGGACAATCATGACCAACCTGATTCCCGCATTCAGTTAAGGGACCACTAAAACAAGGGATAAAGATAAGTAAGTGAAAGCAAGGGAAAGTGGGGGCTTGTTGTGTTTTCCTTGAATTTCACAAATAAATTAAACCATCCTATTTGTTCAGCACCAAGGCCAGCACTCTTCTTTCTACCCTGTCATCTAATTCTACTCAGGTCACTTTTGTTTCCCCAAAAAAGAAATGATGGCTTTAGGGTAATTTCTATCACTTGGTTCCTGTGCTGAGAAACAATAAGTCCAATTATACACAGCTAGACCACAACACAAACAAGCTTTGATAAGAAACTCAAAAGAGGAGTCAGCATATGATGGTCATCCCACAAAAGAAGGGAACTTTTTCCATACCAATAATATCCAATGTATATGACATAGCAGTAAGCAGTACTGAATAACAGAAGGAGGCCTGTTGTTTGTGTCTCTAGCAGAAATTGTAATAAATCAAAGATGTGGCCTTGTTACCAATTTGACCTCACCTAGAGGAAGTATTGGATTGGCTATTATGGAATTCCTTAAGGAAAAGAAAATAGATTTGGAAGAAAATACAGCTTAGGAAATATCAAGAAGGGGACTATTTCAGAGATTTAGTATGTCAAGAAGAAAGAGTAAGAAAATAGATCTTATTCTCATAGGAAAACAGTGCACTTCATGATGATTTAATTAAGCAGTTAAAGTGGGAAAGGGGCTAGATTAATAAAATTGATTCTTAGATCATATTCACACTGGGACAAACCATGGCTTCTGAGAAAGGAAGGATGCATAAGAGTATATTAAGAAAGATAAAGGGTGATTACAAGGTTTGGTCACAGTGGAGTTTACAAGATAACAGCCTTGGAACAATTTCAGCTGGGGGTAGTAGTCACCACATCCATTTGATCAGAAACAATACCAATAATGTGTTCAAGTAGCCATGAACCCCCCACTAAAACAGATGTACCCCATAAGCATAATCTAATTCATATTCCTTCTCCCAAAGATTGCTCTATCAAATGATATAATCATTTGCAGTGGCACAAAAATTAAAAATTATTTTTTCCAGAGAAATCGAGCTATATTCAAATATCCACTAATTCAAAGAGACTGAAACCAGTGGCAACAGAATGTCCTCTGTGAGCTGATGTATTTTTAATTTCAGGTAGTTAATTAGTGGTAGAGCTATTCCAGGTTGCAAATGACTTAGTTTTTAAAGTGAACACCATGTTCCTGGAACACAGTAGGTACTCACTAACTGAGTTCCGCCAGTCAGTCATTGCCACGGTTGTATTAATACGTTCACTCCATATGTCCTAGAAAACATTAGAGAGACAAAGACAAGAGCAGATGTGTTCCTTTAATAGTGCCTTAATTTCAAGATGCTTATCTACCAGAACTATCTGGGTTCTCTCAAATTGTTAAAAAACACATACTGCTTAAAGAAATTGAATTTACATGGTGAAATTCTGCTTGATTAGAAAATCCAAATTTGTAACTATCATGATCCTTGAAGGAGGTATCTCATTCTAAAAGCATTCTTTGTGTTGACACTGGTGTTATATTATCCATTACTTAGCTTTCCCCCTTCTCTTGATATACATAGTATAGCATGATATACATATTAAAGGATTATAATATTGTCCATTTAGTTGGGAAAAAGAATATTATAAAGTACACTTGAAAAGTCTTTTTATAGCAAGCTTCCTTTTGAATTTCAATACTTTTTAAATACCAAAAGACATTATTAAATAATAATTGTATGTTTCGTGTGTGTGTGTGTGTATGCACATGTGTTCATAGCATTCATATGAAGGTCAGAGGATAACTAGCATGAATCATTCTCTCTTCCCACCATCTGGATTGCTGGTGGATCAACTCTGATTGTCAAGCTTTGTGGTCAGCGCTTTGACCTGCTGAGCTGTCTTTATGACCCTCATTGTGTATTTCTAAATAAGAAAGAGTCTGATACTTCTAAAAACTATATAGGTTGGCTTTAATAATCTCTAATAATTATTTCCTTGGATTCTGCAGATTTGTCCTTTGTTTACAGGATAACAGAAACAGAAGTTGTGAAAGATTCTTTGCAGATTTTTCTCACTGGATAACTAATGTAAATATTCTCATTTTAAAGAAACCCACAGATTCTGTGGAAACAGTTTGAATTTTTTTTGCTTGATACAAAATGAAGCCATATAGTTTAATTTACTACTAGTTCATGAAAAATATTTTATACTCTTTTTCATGAGAAATGTTTAACTGATACTTTACTTTAGATTTTGACATAAATATTTATTATTATCATAATAACCTACTCTAATACTTTTTTGAGTCCCTTTCTTAATAGTAATACTACTTTATATAAATGCAAAGATAAGTTGCTTTAAATATTACCTTAAATTAAGAGCCATGATACTATCACTGCTGTTGAGATGGAAAGAAAACTGTAATGTATAATATTTTAAATTTTCCCTCCAAATATACTTACATCTTCTATGAACTTTCTGTCATAGAAATATATTAAAAAAATACTATGTTTTATGTCACTTTCTTGCATGTATTGTGATTTATTCCAATAGATAATATTATAAAATTTCAGATATCTCTTTAAATTTGATCTTATATTGTCAAGCATTAAGAAGTTTTAAATAATTTGTTCAAACTATTATTGTTTACTTTCTATAAAATGTTTTCACTACCAAGACTATGAAAAATTAGTTTCAAAGCAGATGAAAAGTTTATATATATATATATATATATATATATATATATATATATATATCCCATATACATATATCTCCCATATATATATATGGGATGTGGGTGTTATTCCTAAATGTGTGTATGTAAATGTATTCAGAGAGTAGCACGTCCTGTGACTAAAGCAATATTTTCTTGTGAGAAGCATAGGCTTGTGAATAAATGACCTATAATATGATCTGTGGTGGGAACCATGAAAGGAAATATTCCAGAAGGTTTTGGTGAATAGCTAAAGGTCTTGGTAATGCTTTGATCATGGGATTATGCAACTGTGTCACAAATAGAAAGGATATGACAGGTTTCATCTTCTAGTAGCCAATTATGTGTGTTTGCCAACTCATCAACTTGCTCAGCTGGTAAGATATATAAGTATTAACAGGAAGCACTTTTATATATGATAACATGTTACAGATGAAAGAGTTAACTTATATTCTGGAAACTATGTAGAACAAACTACTGATAGAACCAAATGAAAATACAAATAATGTTTTAAAAATGTGTATTCTTTTCATAAACAGCAATTAGTTTACACAGTACAATGAGTATTTAAAGAATAACTTCCTGCCATATTTCCAACATCCTTAAACAATACTCTTTTTTTTCCTACGTTCTATCAACCATTAGTAGAATCCAATTATAGTATTAGTTCTTTTAGTGATGTTGTTAATTTTATCCATCACAAAGTTTTAAAAGAACCTTTCAAAAATTGTCAAAAAGATTAAAATATACCTATGGTTTATAGGAGGAAGTCAACATGTATTTGACCCTTCTAAAGGTAGATGAATCAGATGGCTAAATATAATTTGAGATTGTAAGATACAGTTGAAATACTCTCATTTTATCATAAAGCAGCAAAAATAATTTGGATATTTATGTCAAGTTCTCCCCATATGTAGAATACCTTCCCATGCTGTGTGTCTCATAGCGGAATAGGACCTGAAGTTGTCTTCAGTGAAGGAGATGCGTTTCTCCCAAGGATGCTTGATGTTCCAGCACCAGAAGCATCTTTTAGAGACCCTGAAGACTGCTTTGTTATGTAGTTGGCAATAAGTTTTGGATATAGAGACATTTGTCTGATAGGAAAAATTCTTCATATGTTTATCAGGTTCATAGGTAGGTTATTACTTTTTTTGTTGCCTTTGTGGAAGCCTGAGTTATTCCTCTCTTTCAAAAAATATTTTTTTATTTTCTTTCTTTCTTTCTTTCTTTCTTTCTTTCTTTCTTTCTTTCCTTCTTTCTTTCTTTTCTTTTTTTTTCTGAGCTCCAACAAATAAGGTATAAAACACAGGAGACACAAATTGTTTGAGAAAAATGTAGTATAGCAATCTTGATTTAAGTTGTGGATCATGTAAGTCTAGGACACAGGATTGTGAATCTAGCCTGAAAGCATCCTTCTTGTGGTCTAGCTTTCATAGTACTAGCAGATATTATGGAAGTTTCCAAGGAAGAAGAGCAATATATAGCTCTATCTATTGCTTTTGTGCCAATTCAGGAAGCCTTCACAAACCCCAAAAGACCACCAAGGAGCTGATTCCAATACAATCACACCTGGCCTAAAGTACAACTGGAACTGCAAGACTAATCCTGATTGGCTCTTGCTACAGAGTAGCTAGGTAGTAACTCTGGGGTATGGGCCAGAGACAAGCTATGTGGTTCTTCCTGGAAACTGAGTGCAGCTTGGTTTCAGCTGTAGGTGAAGTTCTCAGGGTTTTTTTTTTTCTTTTAAAATAGAGACCAGTCCAAAAATTGCTTAGTTTTGGCCTCTCACTGCTGTGCTTATAAACCGCAACAATAACCAGTATTGCAAGCTATCCTTACAGGTGCCATAATGACACTGAAATCTTTGTGGTCACCAACGTCTGTCAAATGAGTTTAAGACACAATCAACAGGAAGGAAATGATGCCTTGTATGCAAGTCTAGCTGACTGCTCGGGGCTAGTGAGTTCACAGATTCCTGAATCTCAGAACTTAACCCATTATTGCTACTTTACTAAACCAGCACACTTCCTTAACTGCTAAATATTATAACAACATATATGTATAGCTCTCACCGTTCATAAAGAGGTTTCTCTCTAAGGCAAAAGGAAACCATCACAGAAAACTACACCTAGCTATAATGTAGAGAACAAAGAATTATGGGAGCCAAGTCTCAATAGATACATCAACAATATATCCTGTACCTAAGTCTCAAGAACAATGAAGACAGTATGATAAAACTGTAAGAAGCACAGGATCAGGAAGTCTGCTGTAAAAGTGTGTCTTCTAGAGATTATAAAGAACTTACTTATGATACTCCAACAACATGGCTGATTAAAGAAATGTTGAACAAGGGATATATATTTTTCATGTATATAAAGTCTTCCAGAGATTACAGAGAACTTAACACACACACACACGCATGCACACACGCACGCACACACGCATGCACACATGCATACACACACACAATCCCAGGTCAGTAATTAGATGCTGGTCCAATTCATTTGTTGGCACTCTTCTTCCGTGCAAAATCCTACATTGTGTTCTGCATAGGAATTATATAGTGGCATAAATACTAGGTATATGCAGAAACTCAAATATCTATTTTAAATGAATGGTAGGATGGGAAGCTGACTAGAGTCATTTAAATCCTTTTCACCAGGATTCCATCTAAAAATGTCTGTGCTGAGTATGTATTTCTGAAGTAAATTTGTTTTCTTAATTGAAAGACTACAGAGATAATATTTTTTAAAAAAATATTTAAAAGAGATAACTGTTCTGTCAGTAAATCACACTGCCACTTAACAGATAAAACTGGAGACTCTGGATATCTAAAGAAACAATCTGACAGAAGATGTAAATAAAATTAGAAAACGTCATTTCTTTAAAAGAGAAAAGAAAGTAGCTTCAGATAAGGCCCACTGTAGTCACTGCATACATCTGTATAAGCAGCAGCAAGATGGGTAGTGTGTCTTTAAATGGTTCCTCTCATTAAAATTTAATTAACAATACCTACATCTTCTTTCCTTCCTTCATTTAGACAAGTTGATGTAAAGTTGCAAAATTTTCTCATGTAAAAAAAGTTAGCCCTCTACTCATAACTTGCTTACTGGACACTTTTAAGACATCCCAAATGATGTTCAACCTCATCTATTAAAATGTGCAAAAATCAGCATTTTGTCTCAGACTATACTCAAATTAAATAGAATGTAAGATGAAACTTGAGAAGTGTGAACCTTTTCTGTGATGACACAACAATTGTTAAGCTAAGCAACTATGTCTTATTCCCAGATGAACTTAAATAATGACTTTGCCAAAACAAAAACAATATTTTTTATCCCCAGGTAAGAGATTGTTTCTGTCTAATAATCACAAAATATTGCCATGGTAGTAATTGTTTTTCTGACATAAAAATGATTGAAAACAATCCAATAAAATCTGTTGCTGATAAAGGGAAAACATTAAATTAGGCCCCAACTTTCAGTAAAATAGAACCATATGGTACATTTAATTATAAAGTTGAGGAGCGATTTCAAGTTTTAATTTAAGTGTTTTACTTACAACATTAGCTCAACTCTTCTGCCCAGATGTTTAGAAGTAAGTCGCAGTATAGACAGAAAATTGTCTCTGAAGGAAAATGAAGGAAAACAGGAGAAAGAAAGAAAGAAAGAAAGAAAGAAAGAAAGAAAGAAGGAAAGAAAGAAGGAAGGAAGGAAGGAAGGAAAGAAGGAAAGAAGGAAAGAAGGAAATAAAGAAAGAAAGAAAGAAAGAAAGAAAGAAAGAAAGAAAGAAAGAAGGAAGGAAGGAAGGAAGGAAGGAAGGAAGGAAGGAAGGAAGGAAGGAAACAAAGAAAGAAAGACAACAGAAGCAAAGACAACTATTGAGTCATGTACTTATTCTAGTCAACAGATACTTCAAGTTAAAAAAAAATCAACAAATGGGATTTTTGCTCAGAAACTCTGGGCTTCCCTGCCCACATGATAATTATGTTGCTTGCTCATTTTACACTGCTTTGCCACTCACAAAAGGTGGTATAAATTTATCGCAAATTTTGGGATGAGAACCTTGGTTGATTGACATTTTGTATGTACATTTATTTATCCATTCGTTAGTCATGCACCAAATAGTCAGTGCCTATTGTGTGTCAGCATTGGGCTAAACAGACTGATGAGTAAAATTGCCAAGATCTTTCATATTCTTGAAGCCTGGGGTTCAGGATACATGAACTAATTAGGCTATGGCAAATCATCATCTCTAAACATCACTTTATCTACTTCATGGACTAATGTCATGTCTAAATTAAACAGGGATGCATGTGAAGAAATTGGGTTGTACAGTTAACAAAGGCTATGTGTATGTGTTTTCATGTCTACCAATTTAACTAGCATTGGTAGAAGAGGAATTATTTGGAAGGTAAGCTGCATGATTAAGTATGGACTGATTTTTCTTGTCATTATTTCCTCAACTATAGAGTGTAAAATCTTTGTATACAGCATTTGTATTTTATTAGCTGTTATACATTATTGGAGATGGTTTTAAGCTTAGGGGAGAATGTGTGTAGCAAATAAGCAAGTGCCACACCATTTTAATACACAAGATTTAAATAGATTTTGATATTCACTGCAAGTCTTGAAACCAATGTCTTGTGGACACTAAATGACAATCATCACTACTAGGCAATGCCCACAGTATTTTCTGATATTCCTGCATTTCATAGCTTGAATAGAAAGTGGGTCTTTAATCAATCACAGTCACTAGCCTCCTGGCAAAGGATTGCTGCACTCCTTTTGTTGAACGTGGTGAGCATGAACACAGAAGTTACCTTCTTGCCAGGACAATAGAGATTGATGAGTGAGAGGGGGCAGGAGGGTCCAGAATGTAGGACAAGCGACTGATGAGTCCCATGCTCCATGTGTCTCCCACTTACGTGGATTGTGACAAGATGACTAGAGCTGGGAGAGAGTGGGAACAGCTGAGCAAACAAAGTAATCCAGATTCCATTTGAGGTAATGGTGACAAGTTCTGGGAAGTCACATCCATCATTTGAAGCAATGACTGTCTTCTCAAACTGTGTTCACCTGAATCTGATGATGGAAAAAAAAATAAGTCTACTGTTCAATCCTCTTGAGTAAAAGCCTCTTCAACCAGATGGCTTTATTGTTCTCTTATTACTCACTCTGTTTGTCCCAAATACTTATTCTTCCTCTTCTACCTTAACGTTTAGCATGATAAACCTGCCAGAAGGGACTGAGAAACCTATTCATTGTGTGGCCTGTCGAATGAATGAATTACATTTGCTCCCAAATTCTGAAAGATGCTTTAAACCGAACACAAGTGAAAACAGAATATCTCTCACTAGGTTGCCAGGCAGCAGAAAACTTATGTTTTATGTGTTTAACTTAGTGTGGCAACTGACTTCTAAAGAATTCCATCAGAGAAGCACCTCACCCTGCCTTGTGAATTAGTATTGTTTTTCCTGACTGCTTGCTTCCAACTTCTTCTGGCTATTTGACAGATACTCTGGTAATCTGGAGAGATTGCTGCAGTTGCCCACCTACTGCTTCTTGTATGGTTTAACAACACTATGTGATTATTATTCACAGCATCATTAATTAATTAATAAGACATTTGGTGATGATATTAAGGAAGTTGGAAACATTTCAGTTTCGATTGACACTACTCAAGACATTGGCATAACTGATGTTTGCTCAGACATAGATGAGTATGGCAGGGAATCTGGGAGAGAATAATAGATAGCTAATTTGGACCCAACTAATTAGAATAGCATCATAATTGGATATGAAACAAGCTACTATTTACCTTTCTGTGGGGATAAAATGTTTCTGAAGCAAAGCCACAAAGCAGTGATTCTCAGCAGGCATAAGGAGCTGCAGCAGTGTCTGATATTCAGAGACTTGGCAGGTTTGAAAAAGTATGTTCACTATACCTATTTCTTACATAAGCCAGAAAGTAAAGCTGGACAAAACTCGTTGACTAGTGGAGAGGGAATATATAGAACATACAGTGAGAAACCATTGTAGGAGGCATGCAGAGTGAGAACAAAGAGTCAAAAAGTACTTTGAAAGTGTAAATTTAATATACAGAAGAATGTTTAAGTTATGCATAAGAATAAACTTTTTCTCTGATGGAATTCTACTCCCAAGAATGGTAGCATCATATATTTCATACTTTTGGGCTAGAAAGATGGTTCAGTGGTTAAGAGCACCGCTGTTTTCTCTTCCAGAGGTCCTGAGTTCAATTCTTAGCAACCACATAGTGGCTCACAACTGTCTGCAATGAGATCTGATGCCCTCTTCTGGTGTGTATGAAGACAGTGACAGTGTACTCACATATATAAAATAAATCTTAAAAAAAAATGTTGTAGTTACCATGGTCTTTAATAGCTGATATAGCACAATTTCCTATCCCGTTTTTTAGTTACAGATAGTGCAATGGTGAAGCTGACAGAGTTCTCCTGAGATGGTTATGTGTTTAGATTACTATGCTGTTTTAAAGCCAACCAAAGTTTTGTGGAATGTGACATGTTCAAGAAGCCCTGGGAGCTCATTTCTTCTTTTCAAAGGTTTCTCAAGTATTAAGTTCCAGGTACTATTGTCACATTAAAAAAAATCATTGTAAAGTCTAGTGGCACAAAGATTCATCATTACATGCTCATAGCTTCTGTAGGTCAGTGGTTTGGGCACAATGCCCCTGGTATTGCTTGTCATTATTTGTATGAGGGATAGCTATTATGGTTTGAATATGAATTATCTTCCACAGTCTCATAGGCTCTACAGATGATAGAGCTGCTCAGGGAAGTTGTGGAACTCTTGTGGTGGAGCCTTTGGGATGGTAAGCAGAGAAGGGGTGATCAGAGTGGTCAGTTATTTGGTAGTAATAGCCTGGGTAAGGGGCTTACAGCTTTAACTGTTTCCTAAGTATCTGTGAGACACCCATGATCTTTCCTCTAGGACGAAGCTATCTTGCCTTCTCTTCTTTCTAGTGTCTGAGCCAAAATAAATCAGTCTGCAGTTGTTTTGATCAGGTATTTGGTTACAGTGACAAGAGGAGATACAAATCCAGGACCTCAGCTGGGATATTTCATGGGCTACTCAAATAATTAGAGCAGAAATAATGGGGAGACATCTTACCAGGTGTTTCTGGCTCCTAAAGCATGTTATTGTCGAGGCTGCCAACGGAACTCTTGGCTAAACTACCAACATATGTCCATGGGACCACTCAGTGTAGGAGAGTTTAGTTTCTTCAGAGAATAATAGTTGTGTTCAGAGATGGAGTATGTAAGTAGAAAGTATAAAGCACTAATAAACACAGCTAGATCCAAGTGGATGGAATGTACCCTAATATTTTGACAGGAAGGATGCCAACATCTTATGCAGTAGCAGATTTAGAGAAGTATTTTTGTTTCCATCTTTGGAGAATAAAGGATATCTTTAATGACCAGTTCAAGAAATAATTGTGACATAATAGGCTTATGTAACAACCTCTACTCCCATCCCCATCCCACAAAAAGTAACAGCCTAGGCAGAAAGCCATCAAAGAGAACTTTAAAACTTTTTTGCTAAGGATGCTGAAGTGTAGCTCGCCACAATTGTTGGCTTCTAGCAGGGGTACTGGAAGGAAAGGACTCAGTTTTCTTTAAGGGGCTGGCCTCCAAGTGTTTGATCATGCTCTAATGAGTATACAAATAATACAACATGAATAATCCTCCTCCTCCTCCTCCTCC